>NC_054702.1:63625681-63900681 GCF_016097555.1 Gigantopelta aegis
ACACCTGATGACCGCTGACTGAACCATGTGTTGGGATGTCGTTAAACACAAAGATTCCTTCACAATCGTTCCGGCGATCATATACCACCAGGACCTGTAGATACCGGACCAGGTGTAGGCCCCAGAACCCCTCAGTTAGACTCTGTTTGACTTTTTAGTCGAGTGGTCATCACGCCTCTTGTTCTCGGCACCGATACAAGCAGATGTTTTTGACATACAGGACGTTTAAAGTCTGTACGGGACTTACGATTGGCCAGATGGAGAAAAAATAAACACGCAGTATTAAAGGCCGGACCTCCGCGCTGGATGAATAATTACACTCTACCAGATGACAGGTCGCACGCGACCCAAGCTGCCACGCGCCAAAGGCGGGAACTCAACTGGCTCTTCGAGCAAACAATAAAAAAAAAAAAAAAAAAAAAAAAAAAAAAAAAAAAAATAGCAGCAACAGGACAGTAAAAAGATGTCTCTGTGTCTGTTCGTGACCTCAGCTCGTATCAAGAGCGGCATGTCGAATAATACAAACACGCGCTGATGTAACCCAGAAACAGACGTTGCTAAGCAACAGATACAAGAGAGAGAGAGAGAGAGAGTACACAACCTATTACGCAATCTTTGAATTTTGATCTGTTATTTGTTGCTAAAACTCACTTTATTCCCTCAAGGCGACGATGGCGTGAATGAAAAACGCAAGGTCACCTTGAACTTTCCCATCCTTTTCATGTTCAATGAATAGATTGAAAAAGCAGCTGCAAGTGTTATCTGCAGTGAATTAGGTGATCTCGAACACAACATAACAGATTATTGCTGTAAGAATCACGTTAGTGCCGCAAAACTGTGTCAGCGCGCACCTATATGCAAATCTACTCGGCGCTCTGGCGGGAAATATAATGTCGATATGATATCCACACGTTTAAAACGTTACAAACGTATATTATCTTTGCGAAATTGAGTGTGTTTCGAAAAATCTGTATATAGACAGGATTTTGTTTTTTTTATTGGAAAAAATTACCTTCAAGAGGGAGTTAACTATCCGTAATGCTAAGGTAAAACCCATTTAACAGTTTTTCTTTAGTTTAAAATGTCTTAATTAGTTTACACACCTGTTTCTTGGTGACACACCACGTGTCGTGGTGCTGCTTTTCAAGATGAACTTTTAAAAAACTCTTAACGTCTTACCTGCGAGTTTTTAAAAGCCACGTGTATGTGTTAACTATATGTTATAATACATGTTTTTTTAGCAGGTATAAAGCGTTTGTAAACAGAGCTGTTAAGTGTTTTATTTTCCACATTAGAACTGTTGTATCATTCAAATCTGACGTTTGTAATGTAAATATTGACCTATCAAAAGAGTACTAAAACACGAGGTGTAAATGTTTTATATATCCAGGTGTTTTTCGTAACACCTGTAAGCTATATATACAAATAGGTATGTTTCGCTTTTGTGTTGATTGCCGCAAGTGGATTGCACCGTGGTCATTAGCGTAGCGGAAAATAATATACGTGTAATACTGAGGCGAGTCGCATATATATATATGTGTGTGTGTGTGTGTGTGTGTGTGTGTGTGTGTGTGTGTGTGTGTGTGTGTGTAAAAATAGTTTCGGTAACGTAATAGTTTTAGTCATCGGTTTGAAGCCTGGTGGATATGGGTTCGGATCCCAGTACTGGCTCCAACCAGCATGCATAAATTTTAACGGCTCAAATGGGAGCTGTAATTGGCGCAGTTGACATTATGGTGTGTGTGTGTGTGTGTGTGTGTGTGTGTGTGTGTGTGTGTGTGTGTGTGTGTGTGTGTGTGTGTGTGTGGTAAGCGACATTTCTAGGGGGTTCGGGTTATACTTCCTCCAAAATGAAAATTCTATTGCAGCAGGGGAGAGGGTCGATCCCAAAATCCCCACACACACTTTACCAACTACTAACAAATAAACCATTTTGGGACAAACAGCCCGGGTATTTGAGACTTGTGTGCCCATGACAGCATGCTTGAACCTTAATTGTAAACAAATTATATTAAGCATTTCTAATGTTAAAGTTTGTTTTGTTTAACGACGCCACTAGACCACATTGATTTATTAATCATCGATTATTGGATGTCAAACATTTGGTAATTTGACACGTAGTCTTCAGAGGAAACCATCTACAAGAAATCCTATATGCAATTGCCAACAGACAGGACAGTACATACCACGGGCTTTTTTAATAAATGATTAAATGAAATGAACGAGCCTAAAGCCCCCTCATCTTCGATGCTAGTTACGGCATGCACTGGCGTTCTTTCAGGAATTCAGGAACAGTAATCCTCCCACAGACAGTTCATACTCTTTTTTAACAAATCACGCGTAGATAAATGAATAGCAAATCGTATTATACGCATGTAATACAAGTCCATCCAGTAATCTTGACTTCACCAATAGTGTATGGAAACAGGTATTCGGTGTACGGGCGTGCATCGTTAGCGACAGTGTAACCCATTTACACTCATTGACGTGCTCCCACAAATCACGTGTGTGGGTGAATGAATAGCAAACATTATAATGCAGGTTCATCCGGTACTCGTACTACTGTCTTCTTATTGGGGATGGTTTTTCCAGTTTGTCCATATATCGTAGAGTTATGTATCAAACGGTTAACAAAACAACAAAACAAAGAGCGTTTACAGAAGACATATGTTTCCACGGATAACGTCCTGATGAAATGCACCTGTTACTAAATTAATTTATCCCGGTAAATCTTCAGTAATGACTGCGGACACAATCTGTTTGCGGGTATGTGTCTCGTGGTGACCTTTTGAACGCCCCAGTAACCGAGTAAAATAACTTCACAGAAGTCAACGCCATCATTAACATAATATTGCGTACAACAGGTGTTCTGATGCGCCAGGTTGCATTCTGGGGGGACAACAAAGAATCCTTTGTTTCAATTATCATTTAATATTTCAGAGATATTGGTCCTTTTTGTTTTCAAAGAGTCTTGCGTATCATCGCTTTTATGGTTATCTTGTTTTTGTCTCAAACGTTAACGGCGGGAAAATAAAGCAATAAAGTGCGTCTCCATATGCTGTATTGTTCTTCAGTAATGACAGAAAATAAAAATTCACCAGGTGTGAGATATGAAAATGATCCCATATTCGACAGGTAGTCTGTGGGCCATCTGCTCGACTCGGTATTTGTAACAGCAAAATCGCGCCAAATTGCAGACGGCAATTATAACTGAACCTTTTAGAAGTATCGCCGACGCCGCGTTCATTGTCTGTGTATAGGAATTAAGACCTGCATGCGTGGTGCTTTCAGTTTTTCCCCCCTGACAAGTGATTTTTCTTCATCAGAAAATAACATAACAGCACACCGCCAGGTGTGTCTTCAAGGGCACGTTAGCAAGGTGGCACGCGCCTTCTTCCTTATATGGAAGTCGCTCCACGCGCGGGACAATGACGGCAGGTGCGCGGTCGCCGGCAGCTGAGGGTACAAAGACAGTTTTGTGTTCTTCTTTTCACAAAATACAAAAGAACTTGCTCCCTAATATGATTGAGGGCACGGGCCAGTGCCGAATTTTGAATATTATTAGTAGGGTAAAACTATATCTTTTAATAAATAAAAAAAAGGGAAAAAAGGATAATAAACCTTATTTCTAAGTTCACTTGTCACAGTAAAAACTCGTCTAAAAAGTAAGAAAAGACCCATAAAAGTGTTGGGGAGTTTTGATTTATTTTTTGTCAGTTAACGGTTACCAGTGGGCGTTAACCTGTTGACTGGCAGATGGAGACCCCCTTTCACGACTACAAAGGATAAAGGTGGCTCGTGCCTCCAGGGTTCGGTTTACAAAGCCCGGTCAAGTCCGGCTAGGCCCGCTGTCGACCAGTCGACCAGGGGTCCACATTCTGACCAATTGCTTATCTCGGCTCGTTCAAATCGGCCGTTAATTGGTCAGCTAAGTATCAGGATCCCCTTTAAGCTGTAAGGCTTTTGGTGTTTGGACATTCAATCCCTTTGACAGCTATAGACCTATCAGTGCGTGGCGCGGGCAGTCGCGTGCCAGTATCCAACCGCAAACAGGCGGCAACTGCTAGTAATTCTCGTAGTAAAACGCGCGTCAGTCAAGCGCGCAAGGCCGCACAAATCTGGAGATTTTGTATTTAAAGTCACTCTCTGCTGCCGTGGTCTTATTAAAGGGATGCTGTAGTGAATACTGGAGGTGTGTGTTATAGTAGTCATATACACACACATATATTTTTTTACGCTTTTTACTACACTCCACGTGGCCGGGTTTTCCTCGTACAACGGTATTATTACGATAAGCCGTACTTTCTGTCATTGCAGAGCCCCTGTCAGTCAAAATAGTGGGCGGAGCCTGGCCTGACAACGAGGCTGGTGGATTCGAGCCAATATCGAAGAAATACGGCATAGAGGACAGTAAACAAGCGCGATGCCATCACGGAAGGCGGCAGTTTCTGCCGTTTTGTGGTCAATATATTTACTGTCATACGTAACAGAGGTAAGTGGACTTACGTTTGAATTAACTTTTACAACTACACTATATCAGCGACTTGGTTTTTTTAACCTGAAAATACCAAGTTTAATTTTGTTCCAGATCCATTTAGCACACGTGCAATTATTTGCATAGTAATGTCATCGGGTGTTGGTTGTTATGATGATAATGATGATGATGTTGTTATTAATATTTTTTAAGAAATAATATTTTTTGCTTGTTTTTTTTCCTCCACCCAGATCTCTTGTACCGGAGCGTTTGAATTGGAACTTAGATCATTCCGCAATGAGCATGGACTTAATATGTACGGAAACTGTTGTAATGGCATTAGGACTGGAGGCACGTGTTCCTCCACTTGCCACACATTCTTTAGGATTTGTCTTGCCCACTACATGGAAAAGATAGGATCGAACCCGGATTGTACCTACAACTCTCACACGACGCCTGTTGTTGGAAATAATACTATTGACTTCACGCAAAAGGATTACTTACCAGTGGATTACCAGAACCCTATTCGATTGCAGTTTACCTTCAAATGGCCGGTAAGTGTACTACGTCTTGTAGTGATAGTACTGTATGACATCAGGATTGATGCATCTCTCCACACGTTGATTGTTTTTGAACTGGGAGAAAATACAGTATCTTAGTTTTAAAGATTATTCATATCATAAATGAAATACAAGATTATTTTAATTAAAGACCTTTCTTACATTTATATTTGTTTCTGTCTCGAAAAACTATTTAGTCTTGAAGATATTTACTGAAGTTTATTTGAAATGTGTATATTTGTTTAAATAATTAGTTTCTGTTTTAAACGGTTTTATATATTTGTCCTGCAACACCCAGACGGAAACTAAAAGCCATGAACGCAATCGCCCGTTCGTGGCACCGTGGAGTATAAAAGTTTTTCTTGTTACGTTTTGGCGCACGTCTTTGGCTATATTTAGTGGGTGTACCTGGATAGCGCATCTGTGCTGCTGAGAAAAATGGAATCTCTTTCCCAGTGATCTAATGTTACATAAGCAGGCCTAGATCTCTCTAACGAGAACATCATGGTAGCTGGAGGGATGGAAAATGAGTAAACTTGAGAAGGGTTCATGGCTTGTAATTTGTTGTTCACCTTCGCTGTGCCGTACCGCATGCCGACGTCATTGCAGACTTGCTAGATCTTCTGGCTGGAAAACCATCATCATTTGTGTTTGATAACAGCTGAATTTAAATTTAAAAAAGTAATAAAATGCATTTAATTATTCTTGAAATAAAGTATCATATTATATACGTTTATGATTATCTGAGCCTTAACTGTGATGTCTGGACAGTGTTTAAAATGTTTGATATTTGGAGTTTTAACATTTGTTTTATATTTGGAGTATTAGTTTGTTGGTTCGTCATTTCTTTTTTTCAAGCAAAAAGTTAATATGGACAGTCATTTTAAACTTAAATCTTTCTAATTCTTAGAATGTTTTTTGTTTTGTTTTGTTCTTAGTTTTCAGTTCACAACGCACAGCTTGCACTGTGAAAGTTATACATGATTAAATTTCAGATGTTGATTTCAATACAATTTACAAAGCCACACTAAAAGTCTTATAATAGCTTCAAACCCACACTATAAACATTAAATGAGCACGGTGATCTCTGTAAGAATATACAATGGCGTGTTTATTGATGCTTGTTTGTATTTCTATGTTTACGTGTTGTCGCTTTAACCTTCCATGGAGATTGCGAGGGAGCAAGTAGCGTTAGCCAGGGTTGGGTTTTTTTTGGTTGTTTTTTTACCTGGCTGCAGCTGAAAACTTGAAATCGTGGATGCTGCTCGCAAGAAACTAGTTGTCGGTACGGCATGTTTCGTGACCACTTATGGAGTTGGATCTGTAACACACATTTGACTTATTAGCTTCAAGTGCTATTGATTTTTACCCTGTTGGGAGTCGATGCGTGGAAACAGCTTGTGTGAACGGTTAGAAACGCTAGATGAAGCGAAGACGGCTTTATAAAACCACGAAGCCATGTGTTGAATTGACTCTTAACTCGGCGGGCTGCTCGGGATGGGGGCGAGGGAGGGTGGCACGCGCTATCCACTCCTGCCCTGTAAACCAGAAACCATGACAGTTTAAATATCAAGAAGGGTTAAATAGTGTGTTACTTGCAACATCAATAACGCAATTGCTGATACACAAATAAACGTAAATTTTGATAGGACTGTATTAATTAGTAGTTGTATTAAATCAATAAGCATTGTTATCCAAGACAGTAGCACCTTTATGTAATACGACAATGCCGATACACGTATAAATGTAAAATGTGATGGAACTACATAGATGTACTAAATCAACAAGCATTACCATCTAAGACAAATGCACCTATAGCAGGCCCGTACGCGGGGGGGGGGGGGGGGGGGGGGTCCGACGATGTAACAAATTTACTTCCCAGAATGCAGGAAAATGCATCTCCTGCATTCTAGATTTGGGCCGTCGATTACGCACCACCATATAAATTTCTGCGTACGGGCCTGACCTATAGTTATATAATATCAAGCTGTATTACCACCATTGTAGTAACCATAATTGTATTTAGATAGAGTACATGGGGTGTAATTGTACAACCTCCAGTTCGAAACAAAACACGTACACAGAAACCAACCTTGAATAGTCAAGCTTGCTAACAGTAGTAGCTATTGTTTGTGTATATTAAAAAAAATAATCATGATATACATTTGAATTTTAAATCTAGAGTAAATGAATATTAAAGTATGAATAGAACATCGCGTGTTTTTGACATAAACACATGGGTATGCATTACAGTTTTAACACAGCAAGCAATTTTGATCAATTATACGCGTGCTGACCTAATAGTATTTAAAAACTTTATGTACCTGTATATATAATGTGTAGCTGTATGTTTGCTTTGTTGCTGTATCTCGTTAACATGTTTACCGTTGTTTACAGCGGACATTTTCCATCATCATCGAAGCTTGGCACGACGCCACGTTCAACGGGCCATCACCAGGTAAGTCGTGTGTTCGTCTGTCTGTCTGTCTTGTGTCTGTCAGTATGGGACAAAGAGTTGTTTTAGAGATTATCTCATTGGGGTTGGATGTAGGAGGCACTTGAATAATTTTATGGGTGGCGATTTACTACTATTTAATAGTGAGTTCTGCTAAAGTCATTTGTATGAGTGGTTAGTGATTGAATGGTAACTTTCACCCCTACCCCACCCAAATAATCATTTCAGAAACAGTGGCTACATTTTTCGGGTAGTTAAGTTCTTGTTAACAGCCTAAGCTAGGTAGCCAATGCTATGACTTTATTTTTCATAAGCAATCATCATAAACCATTGTTACTCAAACTTACTGTGTTATCAGACGTATCATTTCTGGAATTATGTTCCTTGTTTCAAACTACTGGATTCAAAATGGCAATTATGCAGTAGTATTTTTGCCCTTCCCTAGACCACTCTCACGTGAAACAAACCTGAAATCATATTTGTTAGACAGAAGGGACTCGCTGAAAAGGCAAGGAATGGCGGTGAAAGCGCGTGCTCAGAACGATTTAGCCTTAGTGTAATAACATGCAGCAGGCGGGCAGATTTTCACTTCACTCTCCCTCTTTTTGTTAACGAAGAACACGAAAGTTTGTCATAATGAAAACGCCAGAGGTCGCTAACAGTGCGCCCGGGGTTTGATTTACTGAGAAAACAGCACCGGGCGGCTTGTTGGGCTTGCGGAATCTTCACCAGGGCCGACCAGAAAGTGGAGGCACTCTCTCGCTTCTTGCATCTTTAATAAATGATGCCACGGTTAGATAACGGAACTACTTCATTATGGCGAGGGAAGCAGGAGTCTGGAGTAAAGAACCTCTCAAAGAGAACAAAGGCGGACGACCGTGCG
This sequence comes from Gigantopelta aegis, assembly GCF_016097555.1. Taxonomy (NCBI): domain Eukaryota; kingdom Metazoa; phylum Mollusca; class Gastropoda; order Neomphalida; family Peltospiridae; genus Gigantopelta; species Gigantopelta aegis. Next base: position 63,634,054 of record NC_054702.1, read on the forward strand.
TCTGGTGGAAACCATACCGCAGTTCCGCTCATCTCCCGTTCCCTAGGACGTAGACCGACAACAGTCGCAGCCGTGTTGGCCACATGGCCGGGTCCGCTTTCATCCTTCCTGTATTTCTTCTCTTTATTCTCTCATACAAGAAAACATAGTGTCAATCAATGCATTTGACACCCAGTATCAGTTGAGGAAAACATCGTACTGAAGTACATTACGCAGACATTTAGTTTCCTACCTATCATCAGAAACACCTTTTAACTTTGTCAGGTTTTGTTAGATGCTTTAATTATATCTTAATTGCTATATAGATCAGCGCAACAATTAAGGAAGTTTACCCTAACTTTAAAAGGGGAAAAAAGAGAAAAGAACATTGGATGGGATAGAGAACCAAGCGACATTTCTATTTACTAGCAAATATTAATGTTTGAACTTCTGCTCAAGGAGTTCTCGTCTGCTTCACGGCGATTCCCACGGACAGCGTGCAACACGTTGTAGCGCCGCAGTCCGATAGTTAACCGTCAAGTGATCCCTGCGCCTGTGTCCACTGGTCAGTCATTAACGTCTCCCGCCTGCCCAGTCAGCCGACACAACATCTGTCGCAGCTTTTCACTGCTGGACGGCCGGCCATCAAATAATCGTCTTGGAGCAACAATAGCTTAGACTACAATTAGGTCATCTGAATTTAAAGGCGACATTCCGCAGCTGAAAATGTAAATTAAAAAAAAACCCCGGACGTGACGCAACATGGAAAATAAGAGAATATGTCTCATAGTTTTACAACTACAAATGTGTTTGGAACAAACTGAGGCTTTTTAAAAAAAAATTAATTAATAACAATAATAATAATAGGTCATTTCCAACATGACGTCATATTGAAATACCTGGATATACTTCTGAACCAAATTTTAACCTTCGTTTTATCCTTATTTTGAAGTTTGTATTGATATCGCACTGGATAAAAATGAGCAAACATTCACAGGTAGATTTAATTCCTGGTGGTGGGGTATTTATTGAATTGGATGTTATTTCTAGCTGATATGTTTGGCTTCTTGTTTTTGTAAAATCACTCGACCACTATCAAAAGGTTTTGGTTTTGGTTGGGTTTTTTTTTTACATTAAAACATTATTTAAAAAAAGTAGGCAAATGACACATTTCTAAAAAGTAGCCAGATGACATATTTCTAAAAAAAATAAAAAAAGAAAGAAGAGCCAAATGACTTATTTCTTTCCTCCAGACTTTCTCTTAAAATGCAAAAAAAATTCCTTTAGCGTGTACAATGTGTACAATAAATGAGATATGACACCTAATGCCATACACTGTTGTAAACAGAGAAAGAGTGAGAGAAAGAACAAAAAAATACAGGAGAGAAAAAATAATTGTGTAGTAGGCTGGGATCTGGCTGCTGCTGGCTGAGTCGCGCTGTCACAGGTGGCGCTGCAGCCTGACCTACAACTATGAGACACGACAGGTGACGCGGCTTGTAAACATTCACCCAGTACACCGGTGTTGATAAAAACACTTCACGTAAACTGAACCAACGTACGCACGTACGCGCGCGCGTAACCAAGAACATACAAACAGTAACCGTTTCCCCAACCCGTCGACAGTTAACAGGCTGGCGTACAGGTGATACTGTTAAAATAACAATTAAAGATACGACTATCAGGATCAGTATGTTTTGGACACATCTATGGATCATGATTCATATTCTTTAGTGCTTTCCCAGGATACCCTCGACCCCATTTGTTTGTATGTGTGATCCCTCGAAAGTACGGGTTTGGGATTTTCCCACAGATCAGCTGAGACTGGGGCAGATAATTTAAGGAGGTCGTTATCTTCCCTTCAGTTATTCATTCGTGCATGTCCTTTCAAAGGACCGTGGACAATAGCCGCTGATCGTTGGACTGGGACTCTGACGAGAATTGTACCCAGTATTTGGCGTGCGATGCCATTCATTACTCGAGTTTTGTGTTCCTTTCACAGTATTCAGATGTCGCTCGTAACGCTTTCTACCTGGCCGAGACCCGAGAGAGCTGAGTAACACGAAATCGAAAACCCGTGGTGTGACATAAACCCTCAAATCCTACACTTCCTAAATAATAACCCCATTCCCAACCAGCTGCTGCCTGTGTACTTGGCGTTTCCGTTGGCTTTTTTTTTTTTATTAATGTTCTGCCCCGTCTGTGTGAGAACAGCTTAATATCTGCATTACAATGCGAATTCTAGTTATAGATGAGAAGTTACAACAGCACCACTAGCAACCCTTATTTCCACCCAACCCGTTTTAAAGATGGCAGGCAGACGAAGGAATCGTTAGTGCACATGATGCAATGTCTTTTGAAGAAATCTCTAACCCAGTGGTTTCGTTTCCGTTCATGCACGACAGACGATCGATATCCTGTTTTACAGTTTCTACTACAAACGAGCAGTAGTAATACCTCTTGACATATATTCGATTCTAGAATCTTTCACAGTGTCACAAGACATATTTGTCTGCCACAACTTGTCGACAGACTTGGGCAAATAATCATTACATGCTTATGAAAGCAAGAGAGAAAACAAAAACCCTCACGCGTACTGGGAAAAATCTCAGACATATATAAATATATATATGAAGCTTGATGTCTGTCTGACTTTGTGATAAATCTAAAAGCATGAATGTTCTGTATTCTTTTCATCAAACGAAAACGTGTCTAAATAACAGACATTGACTGCTTTTTATTAAATGTTTTAACCTTGAATTTACACAAAAAAACCGACAGCGTCTAGGATTGATATCCTGATTTAGAATCCAGGCTAGCCACTTTTTGGAGATACGAATATTGTGATAGGATTCATCATCGTTCCAACTGCATTCACACAGTTAAGACATTGTCTAACCATTGTTACTTGTTTACCCATATTCCTTGCTCAAGATTCTTTGGCGATAAGTCGGATAACAACCATTTTTATAGCTTACTAAAACTGCAATTAAAATATGAGTTGTGGGTGTACGCAAAACAACATGACATTGCAAATAATGTACGAGTTGTGTGTACGCTAGAAAAAGCCCCGTTATTGTTGATGTAATTGGAAATAAAGAACGACTCTCTCTCTCTCTCTCTCTCTCTCTCTCTCTCTCTCTCTGTCTCTCTCTCTCTCTCTCTCTCTGTGTGTGTGTGTGTGTGTGTGTGTGTGTGTGCGTGTGTGTATGTATGAGTGTGTGCGCGAGCGTATGCACACGCAAAACAATATGCTATTTGTGTTGTTCCCTGCACAGCCTCACGTGTATTACCAATGTAGCCTGCATGTGTATTGTTTGTGGGGTTTTTTTGGGGTGGGGGGATAGCCCTGGTACTTTCTCGATGGACGGTAGAATGCACCTGTGGCACATTTGTTAACAAAATAGCACAGAGCCCATAAAAGATGGAACTCATTAGAGATAACAAGCACAAAACACAAGTACTGTTTAACACGCGAGCAACATTTTCGAGTCGCTTTTGTCCGGGACAGTACACGGCGGTCTACGTTTCACCCGGCCTGCTTGTGAATGGCGATCAATGAATGGCCGACACTCTTTGTTGTTACCAAGAGCTCACTTTTATAGGAAAGTTAACTTACGTTATCGAACTGACAAGGGAATTCGTAGTACAGCCACGATGCTTAACGTGTTCGGTTCGCCATGTCCTCGGAACCACACTCGGTAACCTTCCTGAAATAGCAGTCTTAGTCAGTTTGCCTGACAACCACAACAAAAACACACGCGCGATATCTCGTTTTATGTTGTTGTTATCGTAGTTTGGAATTCGTTAGATGCACTACAGTTTCTTAACAACAAAACAAGATACATATATATAGCCTATATACATGAAATTTGTTTTGTTTATCGACACCACTAAAGCACATTGATTTATCAATCATCGGCTGCTGGATGTCATTGTGACATGTCGTCAGAGGAAACCCGCAAACATTTTGCCATCATATCTTTTATATGCATTTTTTTTCATAAATAGGAAAGGACATATCATGACCCATGATATGCCAGTCGTATAGCACAGGTTGGAACGCTCAATCAGAGAATAGAGACGTTCGATTGTTTAATCCAAACATCTCGGGTTAGTGGTCTGCCGGCTGGATCCCATTCCTTTTATAATATATAGTGTTATTTATTGCATGTTGATAAATCTATACATTTTTGTGCTATTTGCATCTTTTGTGTTGATGGCTATTTAGTGTAAGGCAACACCCGTGGTCTTTGGTGAGTAATATACTAAAGCGAGGGCCCTAACTCTTGTGTCATTTTATGTAATGTGAACAATAGTATTAGTGCATTAGGGTCAATATAGTTATTACACTTTTGCGATTAGTTTAAAGCCGTTGCATAGACTACTACTACGAGATACATCGAGTAATCGTTTTTAAAATGAATAAGTGCCCCAACCAGTGCACCAGGCCATGGTATGTGCTGTGCTGTGCTGTCCTATCTGTGAAAATGCATATAAAAAAAACCCTCCTGCTAATGAAACAATTTAGCGGGTTTTCTCTCAACACTATCGGAATTACCAATAGCCAATGATAAATAAATCAGTGTGCTCTAGTGGTGTCGTTAAACAAAACGAAATTTAACGTTTAGCTTGTTTACTTCCATCCTAGTGAAGGGTTTAACCAGCAGTTACAAGGTGTCGGATATAAGGTAAAGTTTCACGTATTGTCTTAGAGTGTGAGAGAGCAAACCAGCAGTTACAAGGTGTCGGATATAAGGTAAAGTTCCACGTATTGTCTTAAGAGTGTGAGAGAGCAAACCCGCTGCTGCCGCTGCAACAGGTGGTCTTTTATAAGCCTTCTCCCAACACAGGACAGGACACATCACGATGTTTAATACCGAGGTCATTAATTCCGGTGACAAACGGATATTTGATATTCAAAATCCATTGATGGTACTACCGACTTGATAAAAAAGAAACTAGACCAATTGCTATAACTGCAGTGCTGACAAATAGGCTTCAAAACTGTTTGGAACAGAACAGTTTCTATCAAATGTTTAGCACACTCTGGAGTTTTCAGCCTTTCTGTTAGTGAATCTGGCAAATCATTAAATCACAGTCGTCTTGATGGGATTACTGAAATCCGTATTACACACTACAGCGGGTCCAATTAGTAATGCTATCAAAGTTGGGTCACGGCAATCGAATCAAGCATGGAACCAACGCTGTCCGTCTTCCCTGGAGTGTCTGCCAGATAATGGCAGCATTAGCCTGCAAGGATAAATACAATCCTGTGCTGTCAACGTGGTTCCAGAATTGACATGAATTGTCACAGGATGCAATGCTACCTTTCATATATACTATCGTTATTCTGTTGGTAGTAAAAGTAACATTGATCAGAATTAGGTTAGTGTTTTAAAGGTTAGATTTGTTTTAGATCTGTCATCTTCAACCTCCCATGTGGTAATGGGGTGGGTGCGCGAGGGGTGGGGGTCGTGTAATTTCTGCCATTCCTTCTGTACGTGCGTATGTCTGTATACACAGTTCTGTCCCAAGCCTTTAACTAACCACTGACCCAGCCTGAGCCTTGAATGAATATAGACACATAAATAAGAGTTTTCAATCAAATCATACACATTTTTTTGCTGCATTTGTTTATTAGCTGGTAGATATTTATATGTTTATATTTATACTTAAACAGTTCACTGGCGTAGCCAGGATTTTATATTGGGGGGGGGGGGGGGGGGGGCACTGTATGTATGATTTTATAAAATTTAATTCAGTAAAATAAAGAAAAAGATCTGATTAGGGGGGCATTACATCTACAACACATATATACTATATATACTATAGATAGATAGATAGATTAATAAAGATGACTTGCATTGCAGGTAGTACGAGGGAGCAGATAGCGAGACTGGCCACCCAGGGCAGCGTGGACGTTGGGCCCGAGTGGAAACAGTTGAACTACAGCTCGCGCTACACCAACCTGGAGTACCGTTACCGGGTGACGTGCGACGAGCACTACTACGGCGACGGCTGCGCGCAGATGTGTCGCCCACGTGACGATAAGTTTGGACATTACCGATGTGACAAGAACGGGGACAAAGTGTGTCTGGATGGATGGACGGGGGACTACTGTGAACAAGGTTGGTATTCTATCATGTGTGTTTTGTAATTTCCCAGACTTCCCAGACTAACCAGTGTAATACGTTTTACACGCATTTTACATCTACCAAATGCTCCAACTAAGTTTATGGTCAACATTTTTTGTTGTTAAAAAACAACAAGAAAAAGTTGAAAAACCACCACTTTGTTTCACTTTTTATTCTTTTAGTTTCAGTCTTTGGGTTGGAGACTTGTTCAGTTTAAACCAAACAAAAAAATATCTTAAAACGATCGTTCTAGGTTGGGTTTTTTCTTCTTTCAGCGTTAAACGAACTGATTAATCGTGTGTAATTATATATCTCTGATTCAATCTTGTTCGCCTGCCAGGTACTGACGTCACAGTGTGGTGTCGTAATGGTTTAAACACTAGATGACTTTTTGTGATAGAATGCTCTTTACAAACCTTGGAGGTGTGGTTAAAAATATTGTTTATACACTGAACCAAGTGCACTTTGATAAGCTTCTAATTGCGTGTATACGTACATTTGACTTCCAATGTTTGATGGTGTTAATCCATCGATAGTGTTAATGGGTCGGTTGTTTCAGTATAGCTTTCTTACAAACCTAATCCTCGTCGTTTTTAACACAATTACGATACACTGGTTTCAACTTTATGCTACGCCGGTGATTTCATTAAGCTAATCAGCTGCTCATAGTGTCTGCTGCAAAATCCTTTATCCGATAATCGGTTTGTCTAGACGTTTTTTGAAACACCTTCCATCCCCACCAATAAAGTGGGAACGTACCGCTCGTTTGATCGCGCAGGGTCTCACACCACCTATACGACAGACGTCACACCTTCACCTCCCTGTCGCCGGTAATTTGGTACACATGTAAGGCTAATTGGTTATTACTTACACCACGGGAAAAACTAGCAAGATTTCGCTAAAAGTAAACAGTGCTCAGTTCAAAGAAATGGTTAATGTGTGATATCTGAAGAAATCATGTTGTAAATAATACTTCCATTGGATTTATCTTTACCCCCCCCCCCCTCCAAAAAAAGAAGAAGAAGAAAAAAAAGATTTCGCTAAAAGTAAACTGCTTTCAATTGAGGAAATTGTTAATGTGTGATGTCTGAAAAAAAATTCTTTTTTTTTGTAAATAATACTGTTTCACTGAATTTACTTTATAACAAAAACCCGCTCGCTTGCATTTCCAAAATAAATATTATTATATAATTAGTATAAAATGAATAGCTTATGAATAGCTTATTAAAATCACTGGCGTAGCATAAATTTGATACCAGTGTATCCCAGCTGTAAAAAAAAACCCCAACGAGGATTAGTTTGTAAGAAATCCATACTAACACTACCGATCCGTTAGCGCTACAGAAATGTTATTATTATTATGATGATGATGTACTGATTTCCAGCATGTAGACACGTAACTAAACGTACGCTTGGCAGTGAAGTATTTATGTACCTTTTTAAATGCTAATCATAGCACATGACATACATACGAGTAAAAATAAATATCGTTTACAAATGGTTGACGCCAAAAGCTACTAATTTATTGATAGCAGAAATAAAGAGGCAAACGATAAAAATGTTTCCCTCAATTTTATTACTTTTAATATGTTTGTACGGTGGTCACTAAGGGGTCATTTCACGATGTTATTTGATAGTTTGTACATAATTTATAGATCACCAGTCGATTTGATAAAAAAAAGACGGCTACAAAAAAGAGAGGATACCAAACAAACCTGGATTAAGGCTACACTACTACAGTGTGTTCGACAGCATAGGCTGGTGTACCAAACAAACCTGGATTAAGGCTGCACTACTACTAGTGTGTTCGACAGCATAGGCTGGTGTACCAAACAAACCTGGATTAAGGCTGCACTACTACTAGTAAGGCTGTGTTGTGTTGGACAGCATACAGCATAGGCATAGGCTGGTGTACCAAACAAACCTGGATTAAGGCTGCACTACTACTAGTGTGTGTTGGACAGCATAGGCTGGTGTACCAAACAAACCTGGATTAAGGCTGCACTACTACTAGTGTGTTCGACAGCATAGGCTGGTGTACCAAACAAACCTGGATTAAGGCTGCACTACTACTAGTGTGTGTTGGACAGCATACATAGGCTGATGAGTGGGTTATTTTTTTTTTATAACACTGAAAAAAGTTATTGCGAAGTATTTTATTGTCAAGCAATGATTATTCACTGTGGAACATCATGTATATGCACGGGATGTGTATTGTTAACAGTCTGCAGCGCATTATTTAGAAGAGCGCGGTCGTCCGTGTAACTGTTACCCTTTTCATTGGAGTTAAACACAGGTAACGCCATCTGTTGCACTACACTGCAAAAGGATGTATTGTTGGCAAAGTCAAGGTCACGGGACGAGGTTTTCATAAAAAAAATAGAGAAAGAACCGTACAGAAATCCTCTGTTTTGGATGTAACAAGTGCTTGCTCGCTTGCCCTAACCCCACGTGACACCAGACCTATTTTGTCGGCTTGCTTCTCCAACAATATCGCTCTTGTTGTTTTTATAAGCGCTCGCGCACACCTTTTGTGCATCCGGCATTTTGGTATTCTTCCAATCCGAACACCACGTAACTCGGTCAGGTCCATCGATTTCGCAACCCATGGAACACTACGCAATGCATAATTACATCGCTTTACGTGAGTGACGGCACAGTGCACACGCATGGTGTATTCTTCAAGAGAGTCCAGCTTCCATGGCGTCGAAGACATTTTTGTCCTTTACAATCAGGTTCATGGCCGATTAATACAGATCTTTTCTCTTTTTTCTTTTCTTTTTTGAAAGAAAGGGGAAAAAAAGAGAAAGAAAATCCCCAAGTATTTCTTAATTCTAATCAGTGCCGTTGTGCGCGTTGCCTTTATCATAAAAATCAAGCGAGTACCCTGGGGAAAAGTTCTCTTTTTTTTTAAATTCTCCATAGTGAACTAAAAGATAGGTAATCTATTGAAATGTAGTGCAATAACGAAAAGATAAAAGCGTCGAAACAGCAGGTGCGCCGGAGTCCCGAGCCTGCCTCAAGCGGCCAGGCCAGCTGACATTCGCCACGAGCTAGTGATTGATGGTTGGAGGAGGACCTAAACCGGGACACGCTCGATGGGCGGGACAAAGAACGCTGGCCCACTTTATTCCCGCGCAATTCTTACGATCAATATGTTATTATATACATGAATAATGCATATACAACCTGTCGTAGTTAGCCTACATTGGCGGACAGTCCTATCCATAATATATACCTCTGTGTGTGTGCGTGCATGCGTGCGTGTATACACGTACGTACACATGTCTGCACACACACACACACACACACACACACACACACACACACACACACACACACACACACACACACACATATATATGTGTGTGTGTGTCCGAACTTATTATGATTTTTTTTAAACCTTGATATACGAGTTTGCAATTAGTACTAATTATAGTATGTAAGATTTGGTATATTTTTAATATATATATTTTTGAGTCACAAATTTCTAATAGAATCACTAAAGTTAGCCACCCCTCGCAACAATTTATACCTTCCCAACACACACACAAACGAACACGTTGTCTTGCATCAAATCACGCGATCAAAACTGTATATGTAGTAAACCTGAGCAACTGTTTAAATATTTCAAATATCGATATAAATAGCGAATCGGCCAGAACACTTGTTAGACGGGCTTCTCGTTGAAGTAGTTTTGTTGTAGATATAAGACCGATTACCCCTGTACTTGCGGGGTGGCAGCTGCTGGGCATTCTGATAAATGTATATGAAGTGGATCGTGTAATTGTCTCCCCGCACAATACTAGGGTAGCGCAGATGTCGAGTCGGACCGGTATTCGAAACTGTTCCGTCACCAGGACAGCTGTCCAGTCGTAAAATCACCATAACCGCATAACCGAATGACTGAACACAACAGTGCCGCCGCCGCTATTTGAAGAAAACGCTCATAAGCTTCAACTCTCATCGCTGTACATAACTAACGCACGTGAACTTCACGCGGTCCTACTGTACAGCTGTTTGTCTATTTCCTTTCCTAATAAACAAAACGTGGAGATGCACAACACACAGTTAAGAATCAGGGACGTTTTGACCATTCCCGCCGTTCAAGAACGGTTCGCAAAAAAGAAAAAGAAAACACCCACACGCATGTCAAGATGTTTATTGACATCTGGACACATGTACCGACAGTAGTGCAGCCACTGTCAATGACAGAGTGTCGAAATGCGATCACGCGGGTGTCGGGAGATGTCACCGGTTTCAGCCGACAGGAGAACATGACGTCCGGCCGTCAGAATGCCCGGGCCAGTTACTACATCGAACATGCCTTTCAGGAACACCCGTCAGATTTATCTTAATGACCCATGATGACATCTTGATCTGATTGACACGCTAAAGGAATTCGCGCGATGACACATAGCGGTTAAAATAATCCATATGATAGAACGCTGAACCAGCGATACGGTTTAGACGAATTGGACGAGATGCGTATGAAGTAGGGTACACATGCCACAAATCACACTAGCCTGCCTGAATTAAAATTTGCAGCAATTGGTCCGATTCCTAAGGCATACAGTCCACGTTTTCGTCTGTTATTTAAAACATTTTTTAGCACCAGTAGCGTAGCTATGAAGCCCATACAAAAATTCTTCAAGCACAAGTAAAACAAAATCAAAATAAATAAATAAACAAATATAATAACTCGTGAATAAATAAATAAATAAATAAATAAACGAACTCTACGATAAGATTGTACCCAGCAATTACAAATGCCTGTATTAAGGTTAGATAGGTCACATAGGTCACTGCTGTCTGCAGTAATAGTGCCTCAATAATAGTGTGTACAATTTAAAAACTGAACGCTGTCTATAGCACAGAGTAGAACGAAATATAACGATCTTCGTACAACTTCCAAACTATCAAAGCACAGAGTAGTTGTAATGTGTAGTTCTCAACCATGTGCAATTTTCCCCAGTCATATTATTGTACTAAAGGTCAGATGACATAATAATAAATGGTTTATTGAAAAGAAATATTTATTACAAAGCGGGAACAACTATACGGTGAACGGTAGCTGTTACACTTCCAATGCCAAAGCAGCACGACTATGCAACACACTGTCAAACAAACTATGGAAAGGCAAACATTTAACATAAATATTTTCTCTTTCAGCAATGTGTCTCCCCAACTGTCACCAAAGTTACGGCTTCTGTGATGTCCCCAACGAGTGCAAGTGAGTACAAATTCTTTTATTTTGTTACTTTATAACAACATCACAGAACTGCAAAAAAAAGGTATTACAATACAGAAGAATATATTTAATTGAGGCTGCAAAATTTGTGTAGTAGTTCGTTGTGTTTTAAATTATGTAGGAAGTGCAATTGCTATGTGAAAGGAGTGTAAGCTCGGGGTAACGATCAAATAACGCCATAAAAATAAACACGCAGATATTGCTTCATAGTTTCGCGTGGATAGCCAGTCTTATCGCCCGCTGCACGCGACTCGAATTAGTCCGTCGTCTGCTCGCTGGCAGTTGGCTTCCAAGCGTGGGAAAATTCTCCCGCTTTGACGTTCTCCCAGTAAATTTTCATCTCTGCATTTCGACTGTTCTGTGCTTCCAATTCAGTTCTACTGAGGCATGACCAAGAAGACACGACAGCAGTTTACTCGCCAATCTCATTTCGAAGTTTGCTTTTCTTTCCCCCTTCCCATTTACTGATAATCTCTTGCAGAATCTTCTTGGAGCGTGAAATGGCACGTGTTAAGACTCTGGGAGACGATACGCATGTTAGTTATTAACCAATTAACAGACAACAAACATGGCGCAGAATGGGTGTACATATATGTATATATTTATATAACATATATGCACATCATATGTCATAAAGCTTTTCACAAATTAAGTTAATTTTTAACGTTATACAAACGTATATATGGAAATATTATATTATAAACATTAATATTTATTTTACAAAATATTTTTTGAGTTATTTCCTCTAAGCCTCCTTTTGCAGTTAGTAAACATGGCATCGTTTAGAAGTATTCACTGTTTAGATATACTTAGAACACCTATGGCGTAGACTAAACAGAAACACTTATAGTGTCACATCTCATAATAATAATCCCAATTATATCCGGTTCATGTATATAAACTAGTTGTTCCCAAACTCCAATTTAAAGTGGAGATTACACTATAGCTGAACAAACAAGCATTTGTATCTTTTGTTCCGAACAGCGGTTTATGCAGCTGATCCAGCTGTATGTGTGTTATATTGATGTAAACGATAAAGTGAAATTCTGTCATACCTATTTGCCAGTGTACAACACACTTACCTATTGATCAGCTTATGGTAATTACATGTTTAAGATTTGTTTTGAAGTGACTGTCAAAACGTTGGTGACATTTTGCATATTTTGCTATTTTTCAGATGCATCATGGGTTGGCAGGGGCCGTACTGTAACCAGTGCATTCCTTACCCAGGTTGCCAGCATGGATCATGTTCCAAGCCGTGGGACTGCAACTGTCAGGAGGGATGGGGTGGACTGTTCTGCAATCAAGGTATGTATCTAAACAATGGTCACTGTCAAATGTGCATTTTATAAACCGATTGAGGATGGTGTGGTAACAGTTCATGTTAAAAATTAATTTTAAAGTTTCCATATTGCAGCCCCATAGTTATTACAGCAAGGGTCATGTTAGAAGTTTGGTTTAGCCAATTTTTGGTATATCTTGAGTATGTTTGAAAGTTATAAATAAATAGCTAATTTAAACATATTGTATTAGCCAAATACTAAATGTTGTAGTTACTTTCTATAAAAATCAGTAATTGGCTAATTTGGCAGTGGGCAGGGCGAGTCCTGTTAAACTCTAAATATACCGTTTAATGTTACACAAACAGTATAATTGATTTTTAAAGAAGTCCCTTGGTTTAATAACCCTGGTTTAAACTACATGTACTTGTTAAGTTAAGAGAACAGAAATGATCGACAAAACCTGTGTTAAAAATGGCTTATGTGGAGAGGAATTATTTCACATATTAACTACACTTTACACACATGACTAGTACAAAAAAAAAAAGGACAAGCACGTGCTCGAATGTTTTGTTATATAAACTAAACATAATCAATTTGTTATTGTGAACCTGTTTAAAGGTTTTTTCCCAGCTTGACATTAGGTCGATTTTTTTCAATCAATACTTCTTGCTATTCAACGTATTGTCGTTAAAGGGTGCAAATATAAAATTGAAAAGTGTTTGAGAACGTTGTAACAGTTAAACTTATGCATATGTTTCTTCGTTGTTTTTAAGATCTCAACTTCTGCACTCATCACAAACCGTGCAAGAACAGAGGGACGTGTACGAACACGGGCCAGGGCAGCTACACATGTACGTGCATCCAGGGTTTCAATGGCACCAACTGTGAGGTGGAGATAGACGATTGTGAACGGCAGCCATGTTCAAATGGAGGCACTTGTGAGGTACATATAATAACCGCAAATAACCTTTTTAAAACAATCCCGTAGGAAGCCCAAAATCATTGGTAAGGCCTATTTTGGCTCCACTGTGCGTGGAGGATTGAGACAATGCTCTCTGCCCATTTTCAAACAGTGTTTGGTGGAATTTCAAGCAGAATTAATGACACCATGCAGTGTTTAGTTTTTACTTTAATAAAAAATCCTTACCACTTCCTGTGGCCTTGGTAAATGTAACAAATGAAGCCCCATCTACATACTGTACATGATGAATTAGTCAGCTTAAATCAAGAAATCACTGGGTGGAAGAAAAAAACCCAAACATTTTATCGGAAGGAACAACCACATAAACATTTACAATGTTCATGACATACCAGAACTGTAAGATAAGACGTTTTTTAATGCATCACTAATGTGGGTTTATTTTGCAGGATATTGGCAGTGGATACAGATGTCGCTGCCTGGAAGGATATTACGGCAGACGATGTGGAAATATAGCCAACTCGTGTGAAAACAACCCCTGCGGAAGTGCAGGCACGTGCCATGAGCGGGAGGGAACGTATGCATGTGAATGCAACCCAGGCTACACCGGGCTCAACTGTGAGATTGATATTAATGAATGCACGTCAAGACCGTGCAAAAACGGTGAGTTACTCTTCTGATCCCCATGTTCCTATTATACAAATGAACCATATGAAAACAAAGGGCATGAAATTGCTTGACAAAAACCCCAAGAACAAACGATTTGATCATGACCTCACAAAGTTTTAAAACGTCATAGTACTGCTAATAACATGACACTGTTTTTATATATATCATAGTACTGGTACTCGCTGAAGTCACTCTTAAAACACAAGTAAAATGTGTTGCTTTTTTCCCCTCTGTGTACCGTTTCATATCGGTTTTCCTAGTCGGTCAATATATGAAAAATGTCAGTCAAATAACTATATTTAATATAATACTACTATTATGTTTTGTCTATATCTGGAAACAAAACACCTTGGAACCAAATACTAATATGTTTTTGTCGACACCTTTTATCTGGCCTGATCTCTTGATTGATTGGACTGTTTTTACCTCCGAGCAATAAACAGATTAAGTGTAGAAAGCGAGGGTCAATAGTTTGTACTGAATAAACTACAAGACCTAGCCAGTATTCATACAGTGCTTTACTGTGTGTAGTGTGAATATTTGTCGGACGTTTTCCCCTCGCAAGTGGGACACGTGCGAAGCTGTTGAGTGCACCTCCTGGTTTCTAATAAAGAATATCATTGCCACTAATAATGGCGTTCACATCAAATTCCACGTCTTTATTGATAACAGATCTGCTTTGATACTATTACTAAACCCATCTGAGAAAATCAATTGAGTCATTGTGATGGTAACAATGAACAGTACGCGATTATTTTCATACTCTTTATTTTTTCTCTTCATCATCCCTTTAGGAAACTGGTAAAAATCTCTACTAAGGTTATGGGAAAATAGTGATGAACAACAATATTAGATTTGTTTGTTTTTCCAAAAAACAAAAATTGAAAATATTTTCGAAAATTAAATTATTGATTGGTTATGTTTGTTTTGTGTTGTAGGTGGACGCTGCATAGACCAGCTGAATGGATTCCGATGTGTGTGCTATCCTGGCTTTTCTGGACCCACGTGCGAAGAAAACGAGGACAACTGTTCCCATAAGCCTTGCTTCAACGGTGGAGTCTGCGAAGACGGTCTGAACGACTTCAAGTGTCGCTGTGTTCCTGGATTCGTTGGACCTCTGTGTCAGGACAACGTCGACGATTGCGAGATGAGACCATGTGCAAACGGAGGGTCTTGCCTGGACCGTGTCAACGATTTCTCCTGTTCTTGTGCTCCAGGCTTCATGGGAAAGGACTGCCGCATCAAGATTAACATGTGTGCCAGCGATCCTTGCAGACATGGTGGAAAGTGTATAGATCATCTGGCCGAGTATAGCTGCGAGTGCGCTGTTGGATTCTGGGGCAAAAACTGTCAGTTCTATGAAGGAATGACCAGCCCAACTGATGTGACGACGGAAGCTACTAGAGTCACTGGAAATGGTGAAGGTGGTATCATTACCACCACGGAGGAAGCTGGTGCAGGAAACCACAGTGGAATATTTCAGCCCGAATCTGAATCAGGATTATCCAAATCTGAACTTCTCATGGTGGTGGTTCTTGGTGCAGGAATTCCACTAGTGCTGATTATCATTGTCATGATTGTGTGTCTGTGTCGGCGCCGCAACCATAATAACAAAGAGAATAATATGGAGAAGGAAAACCAACAAAACATTGTGAACAACATCAACAATAAGATTGTTGAGTCGAGTTCATCAAACATTATCCCCACAATTTCACAGAGTAGTTCAAACAGTTCCAGTATTAAAATTAGTAATGAAGAAAAAGACTTCAGTATGAAACATTCAAAACAAACTATTTTAGAAATATCTAGTAGCAAACAGTTTGTGAAAGACTTAAATACAAATGAACATTCACAGCCATATTATCCAAAAACAGACTATGATTTTGGAAAACCACCCAAGCGGCTGGATTTGCATTCGTCTCCTGTGGAATCAAATGGTTCCATAAGGTAGGTTATCTTCCAGTTATTCATGTGTGAAATAGCAATTCAGTATTCAACATATGAACTAATACTAACGGTTTTGAGCATTCATATGATTACGTAAATACAGTTGTCCTTATATGGATATTGGTTTGTGTATGAAATAATGCTAACGGTTTTGAGCATCCATATGATTATGTAAATACATTTGTCTTTTTATAATGGATGTTGCTATATGATGTCTGAAGTTGAATTAAGCTTGTGGGAACATCCCATGATATTATCCAGAATGGCATTGGGATTCGCATAGATGGACATTAATTTAAATCTTATTAGTAGTGTTTCATAAATCTACTGCACTGATAAAAAGATATTAACCCATATGACAAAAAAAGAAAGCAAGAAAGAATGTGTATATTCATGACTCTCCAATTGTTTTTTTAGTGACTACAGTCCGAGGGATATCCAAGAAGTAATTGTGAAGCCTTCGTATATGGAAACCAACAGAAACTCTATTTTAGTGCTGGACCCCACAAATCACCGGCATTCACACGTGGAAGAAGTGTTTGCCACAGAGGTGTAGCAGTCCATGCAAGACCTTGACTATCAACACTTGCATACAGAACATGTTGTTTTTCAATGCACAGACTGCGACTGCCAACAGATGGCTGTAGTGCAATGCAAGTGTTTAACTGAAGTGCCTTGTGTTTTGTGCGGACATGCAATACGTTTTGTACAAAGATGGCTTTGTTAATACGAGATTATTATTATTTATCAAATGTGTTATTCAATATTATGGGGCTAAAAGCCTGTTAAAAACAATAGTTCACAAGTGCTTTGCATGGATTTAGTGCGAATGAGAGTGCATGGATGTGTGTCTGATCATTTCTGGCAAGCACTTGTGTACGTGGATTCATTCCACAAATTCCAAATGAGGGCATCTTGTTTTGTTTTTTTTAATAAAAAATTAATCTTTATAAAGACTTTGAACACCGAAGGTTCCAAGGACGGAATGCAATTCCAAAAACAAAGTTACTTGACCAACGTGGACTGGAGCTTTTCCACACACCACTGCCGCATCTTTTCATCGAAACAACATCGCTTTTTATATAGCCTGCGATGTACCGTTCTCCACCCCAGGTTGCTCATGTCTTGAGTAGCAGGATTTTACAAATGTTGAGATCACTGGCAGCAAATCATACTTTCATTCACGGATGCATTATCAGTAACGTAAAGAAACAAAACAAATACCATGTAACTATCACCAGACATGGATACACGTATCATTTTGCATTAACGTTCTATTGGGATGGTTTCCACACTGCAGAGTGTGTGTGTGTAATGTATGTGCGCGCGTGTGTGTGTCGCTTGTAGAAGGAGAACAATGGGATTATTTACTGGAAACAAACGCTTGGAATGGCGTGCAATGTCCAATTTGATGCTTTATATTGTGCAATCGTTGTCTGTTCGAAGTACTTGCCAGCCAAGAAGCAGTTCCATTTTGGTGGCAGCACACACTGGAAAGGAGATTGACAGGAGGAGCTCAAGTGGTGTTTACCAACTAGTCGAATGTATTATGTTTGCTGTGCAAGACTGGATTTTTGTACTGTTAAAAAGAGTTGTATGTATTTGTTAATATAATTTGATGCAATGATGTTGCATGTTGTCTCGACTCACTCCATCAATTGTCACCTGGTGTTGCTGGTAACGGGATTTCACCCACTGAAGGAAGGAAATTAAGTGCGATATTTAATGCACCTGGTTAAAAGAAAAATTCAAAGAAAATTATTTAAATTTAAAATCATTCATTTTGGGATAATGTAAAGTAGCTTGGGGTTTTTTCATGACTGGTTCCAGCCGTAATGGCACACTATATTGTATACATATGGTTAGAACGCTTTGTTCGCCTGCAACCGTCAGAATAGTTTGGTTCAGTCTCGGTATCCAATGAAAATTTAAAAACGTAACTTAACATGCTATTTTTAGCATTCTTGTAACATTAGCAACCTTTGAATGACAATAATTAACAAGACCGCTTATTTGGTCATTGATGTCAAAACTTGTTTTGAGACGGCAAGCAATCTGGTTTATCAGGGAAAACTAGTATGCAGTAACGTTTTCCAATTGCGTTCAAATTCGGTATAATTTCCCCTTGAGAAATTTCCCGTGGTGGATTGAAATTAAATAAATGTTAATTATTTGTCCAAACTGTGGACGTTTAATGCAAGAAAAGCAACGTTTGGTTTAATTAATGTAGATACATTTTGTGTTCAGGATATAGAAATATATCAACATGTGTAGCCAAACATTACAATGGACTGAGATCATGACTGTTGCGTATCAATGTGTCCTACCAGTCAGAACAGCAGCTCCAGGTGACATTTGTTTGGCAGTGTGATTTGTTGTTTAATCAGATGATTGACAAAATATCTCGTCTGTACAAATATTGCACGCTGATTGAAGAATATACTAATTTATTACCAAAATGCACCGGTGACACCGGTGCTAGGATATACTGAAAAAAGCCAAACGACCTCCACTGCTTCGAAAACGCATAACATTACATTTTGTGATAATTATTTTTCTATAAGAATAGAATTGGTAGCAAAATTTCAAAGCTGGTCATGGATGCTAATTGTTACTAAGAGACTTTGCAGTTTGAGGCAGTGGAAATCGTTTATGGTATTACTATTAAATAGTGGAATGAATTTCCATAATTGTTGTTGAACTTTCTACAAAATGGCAATTCTGTTCACAAGGAACCTCTGTATCACAAGTATTAGTGTGAAGCCAGGCTTCCCCTTGTTAATACGTCATATAATATATTTTAAGAAGGTAGGACTATAATATAAATAAACCCATGCTGTTAATTTTAACTGGCACGAAAATGTTTAAAAATTATTTTTTTGCAAGTTAGTTCAAAGCATCTCTCTTTATTTATTTTTAAAATTAAATTGTTGAACTAATTCCTGCAATATATACCCTTGCATCATATCGGTATATGCTCCATATTGTTAAGTATCTCCTTGAGATATGCAGCAACATTAAAACAAAAATGCTAGAGCGATTGGCCCACTATCATTCTGTGTCGAAATAACAAAGGTGTCAACTAATAGTATATTTATTTTCTTGAGCTTCAAACCTTGTGTTCCATTTGATACAGGGGATTCCCGTAGGACGGTGTCTGGCACGTGACTACACTGAAGTGCCTGGCGCCATACTATTTATTCTTCCTATCATTCCAAATTACATTACAAACAGCTACTTATCGGGCATGTCCGGCTCATCTTTAGCGAAGCATCTCATATTAACATGTATCACAAATATCATTAGAGCTATGCTGTACAATAGCTTTCGTTGTACCTTAACATTTCCGTGCTGTTTGCATTGATTAAAGTGTGTATTAATAGGGAGAAGAAAAAACTCCCCGATTTGTTAATTGCAAATCTAGATATGGATGCTAATAATGTCCAATCTATTAGAAATAACTGACCTTTAATGCATATGTGCATTTGGTTCTCCCATTTGATTTGTAAAAAAACAGAAGAAAAAAAAAAAAACAGTTTAAATTCATTGGCCATTTTTATATTCACGCCATTTTTCCGACATGCTCGATAAAGAAAATGCTAGCATTATCACCCATCAAAATATTGCATTATCTTCTACGCCAATCATGTCATGCACTTGTTAATTTATTCATATCATGTGACCATGTCTCATTAATATTTATCATGTCATGTGACATTCTTATCCTATCATTTACAATGCGCTGTCACGTACACAAACGTGCAGATAGTGTTCGTGTTTCTGTGATGTCCACTGATGTACATAATATGTATATTTATAGCAAAAAGTCAAGTTGTATATATAATTGTTATTACTTCTATACTATTAATACTGTGGTATTTCTCAATATCATTGAATAAAGAGGTCACAATTGCCTATTTTTTCAAATTTGAAGTGATGTTGTATGTTTTTACTATAATGGTTCGTTTTTCCAAAGTTTCAAATTATTTGTGTCTTCAGAAAATGACCTCCTCCTTTTGCGTTCAAGCTATAGTTGATCATGCTTTAGATTTGGAGTCCGTTTGTGGTGATAAAAAACGCCGTCTCTGTCAAGTCTTCTTTGGAACCCATCTTGACAGCCAGTGCTTTATCCTGGCATCATTGTAGAGGGGGAAGAATTGCAGGATGAGTAAATGACCAAACCTGTGTATCCTCTACAATTATTTCTAACATACCGTGATCTCCTTTGATATTGTTACAAGTTCAAATATCAAATAAAACAGGTGAAGTAGAGGTTGACAGTTAGGGTTGCATTTTAGAAGAAAACCTAAATATTCCTTTACAAAGGGCTTACCACTTTATTTTATATTCACCTTTTACAAGCTAAGTATGCTATGTCATATCGCCATATAACTGTTCTATTTTTACATTGATACCTGACGCGAATTTTACTGTATAGAAATATAAACAGACCGACCAATAATATGATTAGCGAGTCATTGAATTGTTTAAACGTGTGTATTGGAATGCACATATGGTGATAGTACTGATATAACAGAAGAACATACCAGTAAGATTATTAATTGAAAATCAGACGCGTGTAGGCTATTTCTGGTATCTCATTCTTCTCGTAATAAGAGTGATGCTGCACTACAAAACCACACCCAAATGATTCCCAGGTTAAGTATAGAATTGGAAAAGGACAAGCATGTGAATCTTAATGCCATAATCACTAATAGATCGCAGACAGGCGAAATGTATGGATTTTTAATTTACAAGTTGGATTTTATCGCTTCCCCAAATGAAAGCACTCGTCATTGGAAACCATTATCAGTTCACTTACCTATTG
Source organism: Gigantopelta aegis (assembly GCF_016097555.1). Lineage (NCBI taxonomy): Eukaryota > Metazoa > Mollusca > Gastropoda > Neomphalida > Peltospiridae > Gigantopelta > Gigantopelta aegis. The sequence goes on from NC_054702.1 coordinate 63,655,067, forward strand.
GCATATGTCAGTCGAATACATTTGCAGTGAAACGGGGTTCATTTTATTTAATATATTTTCAAAAGTTGTTTTGAAATGGCGGGGTGAGGTGGTGAGGTTTGAGCGTCAAAATCAAATCTTCCTCTTCTCAATGCGATTTTTTTCGGGTTATCAGGCCCGTAGGAACCGGGGAGGGGGGCACGTGCCTTGTAAGCCTTTTTTTCACATTAATGTTTGCCATTGTAACCAAAATCTGATATAATTTGTACCCTATCCGTCATTTGTGTTTTAAATCACCGACATTGTTGAGGTAATGTAGTACTTGATCAAGAACATAGGACGTGCCATAGTGTGTGGGTTGGGGTGGTGATGATGGGTTGTAGGATATTAAGTTTCCACTGTGTTCGGTGTACGATGCTGAATACTGCCTGAAAGGCTCCAATTGTGTCGTTGGTTGTCGTTTAACGGTTAACTACCGACGCAGAAAATAACAATGTCATGTTCACCAAAGCAAACTCACTGTAGGTTTACCACCCTTGACAATAAAAGAGAGATGCAAGTTTAGTGGTAGACTGTTCTCCTGGGAAATGATGACATTAGTAACTATGGAGTGTTCAGGAGGGCGAGCGTTCGCAAACAGTTTAACTGGTACCATCGTGTTCTATCCCATCACCCTCATTTAGCGATACACGCAAAAACCTAGCAAACACTCCTTTCAAACTGTGTATTCAGTATGGAGTGTTGAGCAATACGGATATGCCTTCGCGTGAAGGAAGTTGCTACTTCTTCAAGCAGAATATAGTATTGAAAATTCCTGGGGAAAACGTCATTCGTGGAAAAGATGTACTCAATCAAGTACATTGCATACGAGTAGCTGTGTGCATGGATGATCCATGGATAGATCCCCATTAATGGACAGACCCATTTAGGTTTTTCCTATTCCAACCACTTCTCCACAGCTAGGTATGTGTGAAGTGCTTAAAAGACCTTCATCACTGTAAGCAAAGCGTAACCACCATTACGTTATACACTTTGATAACCACTGATGAAACGTACCGGGGTGTCACAAAACAAACATTAGACCTACATTTTGATTTTTTGTTCGTGTCTCTCGATATTTTGCAAGTATTTTTTTCAGAAAATGCATCGTTTTGAATAAGGTAAATTATTTCTACATGGCATTAATTAATTAATGTTCACCAAGAAATATTGTCTGTATACAACGATATGAACTATTCTTTGGTATTTTTTCATTTCGATGAAAATTACAAGGATAAAACACTACAGAGAAATGAGTAAGGAATAAAATGGATTGAAATATATTTCAGGAAAACAGCTATAATAAACAGCAAAACTAGTCGTGTATAGGCTTATCATCTCTAACAGTTCAATGTGTTTGCCATTTTATACAAAGCCAATTGGTAGTTACTATTTTCTTTTCTAACTTGCTCTGTATGGCTGTTCGTTGTACACAGGACTTTACTATAAATCTGGCGAGTACATAAAACTGCTGATCCTGGTGCAGGTTTAAATTTGTCAAACTAGTCTCGAGGGAGGCAGTCTTCCTACTGACGGCATAAAGATGTAGTCTCGTCATCCTGTAGACGGATCACTTGATAGCGATTGGTGGAAACAATCACAAGCTTGCCAATGTCATTTTGACTGCCTTGTGCAGAGATACAATTTAGATCACAATAACGGTTTTGTCGTTCTGATTGCCAAAAGTAAAGTTTGTTTTACTAAAGAAGACAGTTATTAATAATCAGCTACTGGATGTCAAACATCTGATAATTCTGACAGTCTTCTGAGAAAATGCGCAACATATTTCCATCTTTTATTTGCACTTTCTTAACTATGACAACACATACCACGGTGTTTGATATACTGGTGCTGATTTCCGTACCTTTTGTGACGAAATTGATAATTTAAGCAAAACATTGTAAATTAACGGTAAAAAGGCTGTATTTTTATACTAACAGCAAGTGTACTGGATTTAACCGGTAGTGGGTAGGCGCGATCAGTTTAGGATCGATCCCAGTCTGTGGACCAATTTCTCGTCCAAGCCAGTGCACCACGACTGGTATATCAATAGAATTGAATAGAATAGATGTTTAACGACACCCCAGCACGAAAAATACATCTGCTATTGGGTGTCAAACTAGGTATATCAAATGCCGTGGTATGTGCTATCCTTACTGTGGGATAGTGCATATAAAAAGATCCCTTGCTACTAATGGAAAGATGTAGCGGGATTCCTCCCCAAGACTACGTGTATGAATTACCAAATGTTGGACATCCAATATCCGATGATTAATAAATCAACGTACTGTAGTGGCGTCGTCAAACAAATCAAAACTTTAACAACAACCAGCATACTACAGCAGCCTGTGTGGTAGGCCTACACCGAATGATGACGTGAATTAGTAGATATCTTTCTGTTCTCACGGTCCAGAACGTCTTTGCTGGTCCCACAAACAGAATGCCACGGTTGTTTGGCGAGCTGATCAATAAGTAATTCATGTTAAGTAAGTGCCTAGCTCGGCAATCAATATATCAGGTGGGGAACACGCAGGGCAACTGACTTTCTATTGGTGTCATTTCAATGTACGCCCAAAAATCAATGTATAGGTGATTGGCAGGTAAATAAAGTAAGTGCTACAATAGCTTAAATCCCCCCCCCCCCCCATCCCCCACCGCACTGCTACATAAATGAGCTCAATACACAAGTATATGAGCTATAATTGTATTATGATCTAAACTATCATGACATACTATTAAAAGATAATAGGGCAATTCGCCATGTAATGCCACTGTGAGACCCGAGTCTCTGTAACTTGTTTAGAAACAAAGCTCAAACTTGGTGTGGAGACCTTGACGTCAGAGCAACGTCATTAGATTATATTCAGATTGGAATAATAGGTCAGGTTAAACACGAAAACAACACGGAGCGTGTTCTTGTTAAAGAGATTATGTATATACAAATTTAGAACACACTATAAAACACATTGATTGCTAATAATTAACCATTGGCTATTGGATTTTAAACATTTGGTAATTCTGACAGTCTTCAGAGAAAACCCCAATACCCTTTTCCATTAACAACAAGGACTCTTTTATAATAGTTTTCTCACACGGGATAGCACATCCCACGGCTTTGGTATACCAGCTGTAGAGCATTGGCTGGTATTAGTTCCTTTTCAGCTCATGGTAGCTGTAGTGTGCTAAGGTCAACTGAGGCGAAACGTACGTCGTGTTTTGGAATACACATTTAAATTCGATGCTTCAGGTGATATAAAAATGCATATGAGAATTAATTTTTTAATCTGTATATTTTATTTACCTTCATTTTGTCATCCTGTCTACAGTCCTAACGTGTGAAAATATTTACCTGAGAGTGGACACACGATAATATGACGAGTTGTCAAGGAAAACGGAATAAATTACCTTCTGCAAAGTCAAATATATAAATATATATATAATATACTGTAGATACCGTTGTAAACTGTTGTGACTTTAAAACAATAGCTAATTTAAAAAACGTAGCCTATATATTAATGTATGATGTTTGTTTTACTGTGAAGTTATTAGATTCCGATTGAATGCCTTTTTGTTCCAGGGCAACACCTGTATAAAGTAATCATCCTAGCTTGGGATTTCATTAAAATAAATATTTTAAAACCGCTAAAGATATTTTGCCTAGAATTGTCTGGATTTGAACATGATAGAATCGAAGGCAAGGGACACATGTCGAGTTACATGTGAGTTAAGGTTTCACGCCACCATTTACGTTTACTTTACTATGTTACAATATATGATATTTAAAGATAGGACAACGTCGAGAGGACTACATGATTGCTATTTTTAACGAAGTACAGTCGCTCGGTAACTATCCATGAAAAAATTCAATATATGTTGACTCAAACATTTTGAGTTATCCATCCCTAACCCAGAGCACCGTCTCACTTTGCTGTTATATAGATGGCAGAATATCACATGCACAGTTGTTATCATTTAGTAATAAAAACAAGTAACAAGATTTATGGAATCAGTCACCACTTTGGCAAATGTCCATTCGACTCTGCATTGTACAGAGATACGGTCTTGATCACGGATAACGGTGGTGTAATTGAATTTCATATCAACAGATTATTTAAATATTACATGGGTCAACATACTTGCAATCATCAAAGAAAGAAATGACAATGATGTGTAACATTTAGTCATGTCATTAAGTTTACTACAGATAAGCAGCTAGATATTTTACGCACACTTTTGCAAAGGCAGATTAACATATTGTATTGTATTGTACAGTCGCGGAACATTAATTGAAACAGGTTAATTCAAGGATTCGGTCTGCTAATAAGCATAGATCCTAACAGCAAAGATCCTATCCTATACCCACCTCAGGCAGAAACTATCTATAAACCACATTAAGATCATGATTGTAGTAAGGAACATTGTCTGTTAGAATAGAGGGCGTTATCGAAAATGGAATAAAATTTCTTGAAAGTTTGTTCCTTCATAACTCCCACCGTTGCCATGAGTATCTGCCAAGAAGACCATTTTCAAGATTCAGTCATATATTATTAACAAGATGATCTTAATGACGGTCTTAAAACAAGGAATATAATGATGAAGAAAATGAATTGAATTTTGTTTGTACATGCGTATTGGTGTCTGTCCGTGCGTCCATCCATTGTTTTAATCATGATATGGACGTATTATACAGTAACATATGCGTTATATGTGTGTATATATATATATATATATATATATGCGTGTGTGTGTGTATGCATGAATGCACGAACACGTGTACGCACTCCATTTACAAGAAGAAATAACTGTATTAAAAACTAATATTCCCTAACATAGGTATTTCAACACTCTTTATCAAACTCCTCTCGTGTATATTAAAGAAACTGTAACTCAATCTTTCTGACATGGCCACTTGTCCGAGTCCTTCCAGTTTCTCACGATGTCCATCAGCGGAGTCGCGAATCTTGTCATCGATCACTCGTCACCCGCACTGGACACCCAACAGGCGTATCCGCCGACTGTCGGATGCTTCTACGGGATTAATTGGCATTTGATTGAAGCACAATATCGGATCCCAGGCTTCCATTTCCCAACTGTTGAACATAAAGCTGCGGGCAGCTAGCTTCCTCGCCACAAAGGATGGGTCAGCCTTGCTCCCAAACACAATGGTTGAGGGGCAGCCAGGGTTTCGCTATACAATGGATCGGGGCAGTGCGGGATCTTCCGCCTCAATAGCATCGTGTCATCCACGTCTCTTGACTGTGGCCTGACCTCCGAGACCCTTTAACTTTTTATTTTATTTTTAGTTTTGACACCTTTTCTTGGGTCTGATGACAGTCGGCTGTACACACCTAGTTCTCATGGGTAGGCCGTTTCTCACGATCATATAAATGTACACAAACTCGCGATAAACACACGATGAAGGTCACCGGCAAAAGCTGTGTGTGTGTGATCTAGATATTTTCATGCTGTTTTTGTGGTTTTTCATCAAAACATGTTTTATAAATGAAACTCAAAATGGGCCGTTCTCTCGTTCATCTGTATACATCTGTGTCTGTACTAGTATATAATTATAAATATGTATTTGTATGTCACACATTAGATATGATTATACTATATATACCACAGGGAAACAGTCTGGAATTTAACAAACATGACTAAAGAAGAAAACCGTACTTCTTATGTGTTTTACATTTGGGCTGAATACATAAATAAACACCTGCTCTTAAAAAGGTACATTTGCATAGCTGGTGGTTGGACCTTTATAAACAGCTTTGTTGACAATAATGTGACAATAATTTATAACAACTGCACAAGGCAGTGCTCCATTTTAACTATCTGTTCAGGAAAACGTTTAATGATTAGTCTAGGAGAGAAACAGTCAGTATGGAATCTTTTCACACCCTCACCGAACTCTGCCATCACGTTGGGTTAGAACTGGAATAAGAATATGACACCTATTGGCATCAAACCAATGGTTAACTATTTCAACAGTAAGGATCTTTTCTGTAACCTTCTCCATCAGATAGATCTGTACATATTTAGTCTTTAATGTGTAAATCATACAGAGCTTGTTGGAACTAAATAACCACAAATAAGGATATGCAGCCGAGGAATCATTTAATGGTTTAAATCAAGCTCAGGTCATATTCAAAATGAAATGAAGGTAAATATATTTTAGAAAACGTTTTATTACAACCAGGGTTTCTGCCAGAGAGTAAAACGGGTATGACGCCATACCCAAAATACTTTGAAGACTTTTTTAAAGTTAACCTTTTGACAAAAGTAACAACTCTTATCATTACTGTATGATTTTTTTTACCCTAACCTTAACCTATTTTCTTTCTGAGAGAGGACCCCATACCCCGTTGACTGGTTGCATTCAAGTCCATAGTGCCATAACCAAAACTTTCTTTCAGACAGAAACACTGACAACTGGTTATTATTGAGAAAAAATGCACCACGTAAAATAATTTAGGTTCATTATAGTCTTATTTTCAGAACTGAATAATCTGTCTAAATGCAGCTTTAAAAATAACTTGAGTGTTTTCTCTTAACCATTAACAGTCTGTGTTAATAGTTATGCTTCCCATGTAATCGTTCTCTTTCTGTTTGGTGTAATTAATATTTAAAACGAGCTAACAGGGTCATTTTCACATTTATCACGTGGTAGACGATTCTCTAACTCCACTTCCGTTAGCTATTGCACATTAGTTTAACCTGGTATCTAGCTTTTATTGGTCTCTCGCGACTCAAGGTGGTTGCTGCTGGGTATAATTTAAAAGCTCTCAGCCAGTGCTTGGACCAAGCCTATAACCCAGCAGGAGAGCAGATAATGGCAAAAAAACGACTTACATCTGCAGATTTATTTTTATACAACCAATATGATAAATTGTATTAAATATGTTTGGTACGTAGATGGGGGATGTGATGGGGGTATCAGCTGTTGAAACAATACTGACAACCATCCAAATATTTTAAACTATTTCCATAATGAAAATCTGTTAAAACTGACGGTGAATCCAATGATTCTGTACTGAGCAAAACATTTGCTAGTACACCTATGAAATAACCATGAACATAATCTGTGTGTGCAAGACAAGAACTAAGCTTATCTTAATCCAGATCATCATGGTAGTAGCAGGGTTTTGAAAAGGTAGTGAACACCTGATAACATGACTGGTTTTACAGTGATTCATGAATGCATGCCATCACAGCTGTATATATTCCATTGAGCTCTATCCTGTGTATGTTTTGGGTTTCTAAGTTAGTCTTGGGATTGGCAGTCTTCCTATGGGCGGTGCAGAATAGATGAATAATCCTGTTACGATCTCCTATGGTAGCGGCGATCCTCCTAAAGGCGGGCACCTGATAGTGGGTCATGAAAGCAATTACAACTTTGCTAAACGTCCTTTCGACCCTGCCTTGTGCGTTCAGATTGATGTGCACAAAACATGAGTTCCGTTGAGGAATCCAAAGGCATTATGATCAACATAACAACACTTCTTGGATCTTTAAAATGTCATTCGTGCATTTACAACGGACCAGTGAATAATCGGGAATATTTTTATTTTTATTAGCAACAATATATAAACACAAACTCAAGATATTATATATACATTTATATCATATGGATTTCTGAAAAATGTACTCAGGATCTCGCCCTGTTAAGTGACTAGACATGTCTTAATAAATGAATAAAATGTAAAACACGCGCACGCGCGCGCACACACACACACACACACACACACACACACACACACACACACACACACACACACACACACACACACACACACACAGTTTCATTATTATAAAAAAGAACAACCATATTTTTATATAAACTCCGATATATATACTCTTCAAAAGAAGAAACGCAAAACCACATTGTCGTAACATTTGGAGAATTGATTTAATTATTGAATGGTGAGTCCGATAATTACCAAATGTAGCAGGATTGTTCACAATTCACTCTAGTCCATTGTGAGTAAGTGATAGGACACACCACCAAGGTCAAGGTCATCTGGAGTCAATACCGGGTGTGGCCTCCGCGTGTGTTGACAACTGCCTGGCACCGCCTGCCCATTGAAGCAACCAGAGTACGGATGACGTCCCGGGGGATGGTGGCCCACTCGGCCTGCAAGGCTGCTGCCAGCTCGGGCAGGGTCTGGGGCTGTGGTTGTCGCTGTCGGAGGCGTCGGTCCAACTCGTCCCATAGATGTTCAGTTGGGTTCAAATCCGGTGATATCGATGGCCAAGGAAGGACATTAATGTTGTTGTTCTGTAGGAAAGCCGTTGTGAGACGTGCTGTGTGAGGCCTGGCGTTGTCATGTTGGAACACTGCGTTGGCGTTGGCCATAACTGGAACGATGTGTGGCCGGAGGATCTGGTCAATGTAGCCCTGTGCATTCAGGTTGCCCTGCACGCGGACCAGGTCAGTTCTGCCAGTGTGTGAGATGGCTGCCCACACCATGACACTACCCCCGCCGAATCTGTCCACTTCCTGCACGCAGTTTGCCGCATAACGTTCACCACGACGCCTATACACGCGACATCTTCCATCATGACGTCGGAGCAGAAATCGGGACTCGTCACTGAACCACACCTGTCTCCATCGCAGTTGAGGCCATTGTCGATGAATCTGGCACCACTGCAGTCGGAGTCGACGGTGTTGTGGTGTTAAGATGACACCTCGAACTGGACGTCTGGCACGAATTCCTACCTCACGTAGGCGGTTCCGTACGGTCTGGTCGGATATCCTGCGCAAACCTGATATTGCTGCGGCTGTGGAGGTGGCAGTAGTCAATCGTTCCCGAAGGTGGCGTATCGGGATGTAGCGGTCCTGCCCGGGGGTAGTGACCCGTGGTCGACCGGATCTAGGGAGGTCACGTGTTGATCCATGTTGCTGGTAACGGTCCCACAGTCTGGACATGGTGCTTGGGGACACATGGAATGCCCTGGCAACGGCCGTTCTGGATTCGCCTGCGTCTAGTCGGCCGATGGCATTGTTTCTCTGCGGTTCACTGAGACGTGGCATGTCCTGGATTGTCAACTGTCGGACAGATACAGAGGCCAGGCAAGCGAACACCCTGCACTTTTATACTGTCGGTGTTCATGTTGCACGTGCAGACAACGCACGTGCAGTGGTGACATGGTTTGCACGTGGCTGCGTTTTTGCGAATATTCACATTTTGGAACTTTATTGTACAGTAGCTGCGTTTTATCGAATGTAACCGTGGGAATGTGTTTGGGACATGCAATGACCTTATATTCACAAAGCATGAACCGGTAGGAAACATAAAATCGGAGTTATAACCCATTTGTACCCTTTTGCGTTTCTTTTTTTGAAGAGTATATATATTATATAATGTGTCAAATAGTTGTATTGTATTACAACATTGACAACAGGCTCAGAAGGTAAATGAATTACCACATATTAATTAATACATATACATAGTATTAGTCATTGAATGTTAGCTGTCAAATATGATAATTGCACTGGCTTCAACAATAGGAAGAAGTGTACCTACCTTCATATATATGCTGCTGTTTAATACTAAGTATTATATGCACATACATGACATAAGGACTATAATAATAATAATAATAATAATAATACAAAAAAAATCAATAAACTAAAGAACAATTTAGAAATGAGTTTCATCACGAGTAACGTGAAAGACATAAGCTACAATATAAAATGTATATAAAAGTTGTTACAAATCGAAGAATGAATAAGAAATATTCAAGGTGAAGAACGTGTAAGAATTTATGTGTTAAAAAGTGAAAATGTTTCAGAAACATGCTACAAAGTGAAAAATGCCTGGAAGAACTGCTCAACAACCATAAAAAAGATACTCTACAAAGTCAAAGCGTGCTAGAAAAATTGTATTTAGTAAAAAAAAATCTGTAAGAATTTTACACTGTGTTTGTATCGAAGACAACATGACCTATGATGGTGTAATGCCAACTGGCAACAATTAGTGATTTTTTTTGTAAGACCAGTGAAAACACACATTCGAGGTTCTCCCATTTCAACGCCAATACAGCATGAGCATGGTGAGATTCCAGCTGTTTTTCTCATTGTTGTCTTCCTGATGTAGAGGAAGCAGAACCAGCAAATCAATTGGTCTAGATTCTACTCATGAAGACACACATCATACCTGTACGTAGACTTTCAACAATTCCCCATTGATGTAAACAGCAAACCCACCAATATATAAATATTATGTTTAATAAAAGAATACCTGTATGTAGACTTTCAATAGTTCCCAACTGAACTGAACCATACTTCCACCAACATACAAAGATTACATCAATAGAGGGGTGCCTGTAGGTAGACTTTAACAGTCCCCCACTGAACTAAATAGTACATCCACCAAAATTCAAATATTATATTAATAGAGGAATAACTGAATTTTGATTTTCAACTGTTCCTCACTGGTCTAAACATTAATGTCACCAATATACATAGATTATTTTATAGTACTCTTTTATAATAGATAATTACACTATACATAGATTTTTTAAAATGCCCCATACAGTGTAGACACGATAAATAATACAGAGGTATTCTTGTGGAAGTTAGGTTTTTATTAAAAAAAAGGAGAAAAATTCTACTGAGAATATGAAACAAGTACAATTGACTGGATGGTTCTGGGGTGTTGATAAATGCTTTCATTTACTCAGTTTTACTTATCGATAGTTGTATGTCATCATGTCTTCATCCAGATAACCCTTTGACTGTCTTGTCATGATTTGGTTTTGAAAACAAGTCATCCATTTAAAAACCTTTTATGATATTTTTATCTTCAGGGAGGTTATTCACCTATGTACACCTAAGTTGGCTGTTAACCTGTAAATGTTATCTACTACCACACAGACAACAAGGTAAATCGAATGCTGCAACACAGATGGAGGGTTCTTCCTATAGCTGAATGATATATAGAAGAACATATACGTTGTCTCGGATGCTTTAATCTTTTCTTATACACTGATTAAACTGATTAAACTTGCAGTGAGGGACAAAGTAAAAGTCCTTGTTACTTTGAAAACACTACAAAGTAAAAGTAGATCTTAGTGACGCTGCAAGTCTAGATGAAAATATGGTAGAGTCATCAGTCCCAACTGACTTTATCATCTTCCATAAGATAGTGAGGACCAGTTCAAAGACTGGAGCCATTTTTTGTATTTGTAAAGCTTGGCACTTGCACTGTGTCTTCTGTGTAGTGCATTTGTTTGGACTGCATGCGAACCCTGGTTCGGCCCATGCCCTTGTCTACAAGACTGATAATAAACAAGCAAGGTCTTAGTGTAAATGTTAACACAGAGAAGAAACAAATAGTCTGAAGTATTATCAAACTGTTATGGACAGCAGAGGTGTTCTTAAAGCACATTTGACTGGAGATATCTAGAATACACAAATGGAACACTATCAGTGTTATTACTAATAGACAAGACGAGACAGAAACAGAATGCTTACCGCCCCAACATAAAAAAAATAATAATGCAAGTACGTGTAATCAAAGATATTCTGTGGTAGATTCACCCCCACCCAACAGATGTGTGGGCATTTCTTAATCACTGGTCCACTGGTCACTGCCAAACTACCAAAATATCTTGGCCAATCAGTTTTATATTACTCAACTTTCGCTAGGGATCTACCAAGCATATGTCATGATAAACAATTTTTACATGTCTTAATTTTATGCAACAGGTGTCCAAAGAATGAATGCAGTTTGGATGTCCCATACACCACCACAGGAAGGCACACTACAATTAAATATATCATCCATCATGCATTTGCTTTACTTACACATTTTACAAAATAACTCTTGTGAATAGAAGCTTTCTCTCGAACCAGTTTATTTGTCCGAACTGTAAAATTAAACATATTTAGCTCGAACGGCTACGTTTATCCGAAGAAATATAAAAAATAATTTATGTATAATTTGTTCGTCTACCCTTTCACGCTTATCATGTTGTTTATTTAGCACCTGTCCGTAATTATCTTGCAATTGTAATGCGGTAATCGTTAGATGAATGAACCTTGCAAGTAACACCAATCAATTCATGAGTCAATCGGATCATGTCGCCCAAGCCAGTTTTACGGAAATATGCGAGGTTGTCCGATTGATTTTTGTGTTACAGAAGCACCCGACAATGGCCGAATGAATGGTTCGAACTACCCGATGGGTCGAACAGACATTGATGCACCGACAGTGTTCGAGCCAATGAGATTCTACTATATATATATATATATATATATATATATATATATATATATATACACATATATAAATATAAACAATGTTCAGAATATTAAAAACAGTCCAGGTCAATTTAGGAAGGTAGCTAGCCAGTGTTCACAATAAAACTAATGAGAGACTTGCAGCTATAATTCACTATGTATGTATAACAAAGTATAGTCTAGATTAGAAACAAGATTTGTCATTTCTTTATACAATCTTGAGTCTGCCTGTACAGTTCAAGAACAAATGAGAGACTTGCAGCTATAATTCACTATGTATGTATAACAAAGTATAGTCTAGATTAGAAACAAGATTTGTCATTTCTTTATACAATCTTGAGTCTGCCTGTACAGTTCAAGAACAAATGAGAGACTTGCAGCTATAATTCACTATGTATGTATAACAAAGTATAGTCTAGATTAGAAACAAGATTTGTCATTTCTTTATACAATCTTGAGTCTGCCTGTACAGTTCAAGAACTGACAACAAGGCCATTTTGAATTGTACTTTAAATGATCATACTACAATCTAAACTGCTTAACAACCACTTGTCGTCTTAAGTAGCCAGCTCTAGTAGAGTACAAACTGATATGCATCATGCAGTCAAATCAGTCTTTAGAAGCCACATTTTGATACTTTCTTGCTTGGCACAACTAGCTTCGACAGTACTGTCCTTGGAAAACTGTTCTGAGGAATGATCGTTATCCAATAATTTCCACTACCTGAAAGTCAACTAGTTGGCAATTCTTTTGTAGTTAAACCTCTTAGATTGTAGTTAATGCCAAATCCATTAAAAGTACATCATGTTCTGAAAGATTTTCTTACCGATACCATTTCACTTAAAAGTATAAGCTCCCACTAACTGAGTGATGTTCTGCTAAGTATCGGAGACTGACAACCCGCATCCTGCAGCACTTACTAGATAAACTGGACAAGACTGGTGAAAGATGGTGGTTTAATGCCAGGCCAAAACACCAAGATAAATACATCCATCAGCCAAAAGAGGCAGTTTGGAAGCCTTCCTGCTACTCTTGGTACACCTGTAGGTCACTCTTGCTGAAACACTGTCATCAGCCTGATATAACTATCACTATAGCCGTTGGAAACAACATTTAAAGGATGGGAGCTTTTTTTCTATCTTTTTCTCAAAAAAGAAAGAAAAAGAAAGTGTGTCAAGTTCTTTATACTGACATTCTATTTTATTTTTGGCAGCAGGATTGAATTAGTGTACTGAAGCATATAACTGAATCTTCATAAACATAACAGCTATTAATCATATATTCCTTTCTAGTTATTTTTAACATTAAAAACTCCCCATTTTATATAATAGGTTATCTTTGCTATTTAAAATGTATTTTTGTTTGAAGATCTCCCTCCCTCCCCCCAAAAAATTAACAATTAATCATATTTGATATTTATTTTTAGCAGCAAGATTGAACTAGTATACTCAGTCATAGAAGTGAGTCTTTCATAAACACAACAGTTATTTATCAGATATTCCATTCCAGTTATTTTTAACATGGAAACTTCCCATTTTAAATAACAGGTTCTTCTTGAATTACTATTTTAAAATATACTTCTGTTTAAATATCTCCTTGAAGAAAATGAATCTTTAATCATGTAACATATAAAGAAAATAAACTGAAAGGTATGTTTTAACACCATCCAAGAACTTTGTTTAATTAAAAACACTGCAACATACTGCATTACGTTAGTTCATCAACATTTGAAAAAAACACAAAAAAACATCAGTCAATCCCAGATTTGGTCAACTTCCAAGAAAACTCGGTCCAAATTGCAAAAACAGAGGTGACGAAACATGCAGAGTTTTCAGCTGTGTGCTCAAAAATCGTGTGTTAACTTCAATAAATCTCAGCACAAATGTTTCCAAGTTTGCCGATCACTGAAAAGATGGGTACCAACACTACTTGGCTACTGCCTGATCCCCTGCAGACATTTGAAACAGTATTCCTTCATGTGTGATGAAAGCTCGAGCATTCAACAGGCTATAAAAGAAGCTGGTAATAAAGTCTACAGACCGAAATAAATCAACGAGAAGTATGTATAAACTGGCCGTACCATGATGGGATGGTTTCATATGATGTGCTTTCGCCACTGGTGCCCACGTTCTCTTTCACAGCCAGGCAATATTAACACCAAGCATTCAGCAATAATTCTATTAGGATGGAATGATCATATAGCTCATTTGTAAAACTATATTTGGTATGGAAGGGAAGTTGGTGTATTTTCATTAACATAACAGTGCAGTGCAGTAAAGGGTAAATTGGTTCTTTGCTGATAACTTAATAATAAACTTGTCCAAACCAATCAGGGTGCAAACAAAACAAGCTTACTGAAACAAATTGTGTTCAGACTTCGCAATCATAGAATGGATGAAAAGCAATATGGAAATGAAATACTGCACACTGAATATGAATGTTCTAAACTTATCTCAGTCCTGAAAATGTGTAGGTTTATGTACATTTATGATTTAAATGCATGATGTCAGCAGTTTGTTATAGACAAGGCTTGACAAACCAATAGTCAGTACCAATAGAAAATAGATTTAACTTTTTTTTTAAAGAAACTCTAGATCCTAAATATATCTTAAGAAACTTTTCTTTCAAGATGTCAGTGTTCAAATCTGCACATCCTTAATGACAAGGGATATCTCCAAATAATTTAAATCTGAAATATCAAAGAATTTAAGTAGAAAAGAAAAACTAATTCTTTCTTTTTTAAATAACTGAATACTTATTGTATCCAAAAGGAATGTATTCTACATGGGCCAGGAAGTATCTGTACTAAAATTTTATAAATATTTATAGATTACTGCATGAGTGGGAGTGTCATACAGAATTTATTAAATGAGTTTGGGAATTGTTTCATTCTGTGAGCGAGAGCAAGGAGTATAAAACAATTTCCAAACGAGTTTCATAAATTCTGTCTGGACAGGAGATCTAGCACAAATGAGAACTCATGCCGATGATGGACATGCCTGAACCTTCTGTGGATATGGGCACGTTAATAGTTTTCCTTCAATTTCAAAAATATGATATTTATGTAACTGTTTATTGTAGACCATATGGGTAATATGGTAAAATATTTAGGTCAGCATTTTTCCTGACCAAAAATGTTGCACCAATAATGAGAAGAATTTTAACTAATAGTATTTTTTTCAAAAATGAAAATGGTAAAAACATAAATAATGGATTAATTATATTATATCTGATATCAAGCTGTAGTCATGATGTGATATCACACATCATAAAATAAGTCTCTGAATTTTTAAAAAGAAAAAAATCTTCAAAAACCTTAATTCATCTTTCTTCACTACAGATCCCCTGGCAGTTTGGTCTAGACATTGCCTCTCTTACTGTTCACGTTAACATTTTCACCAACTGTTGTTTTCCTTCTTAAACTACAGTCAGACCTGCTAAAACAGTCACCCCTACTAAACAACCACCTGTCTTAACAGACAACCTTTTCATCCTCTTAAATATATTAGGATATATAAAATGGCCTGTATTAAATATCTAGTTATCTTCAAAAGCCTTTTTTTTAACATCGTTTTATGTGGGTGATTAACACACATTCGACTGTGCAGTGAAATTCAAGATGCACAAACTAAAAGGAGGCCACAACTTCTGGGAAGAGGTCCAAATGGGAGATAGTGTATTGTTTTAACAGGTAATAACATGTAAGGTTAGTGCACTCGGTAATATACCATTATCAACATTATCAAAGTGTGTGCATGAATATACAGACACAAAATGCTGAACACTTTGAAGCCAGACACCAAAGTCAGTATATAAAGACAGTGGGCAGATGTGATAGTGGATAAAACACATTAATTACCAGGTGCACTGAGTTTTCAAAATGAAATGGTTGCTGGTTTTGATGACAAAAGTATACATTTTGTCTGCAATTTAACCTAATTGGTATTTAAATGATCCTGAAATAATTTTGTATGCATATATTTAAGACATACGATGTAGAATTTAACGTGATGCAGCAACCTGTCAAATACATATTTTTTTTACTGATACCAAGGTTTTATATCATGTTGTTATACTCCAATATTCAGCCCTATTACCCAAAGTAAACTGACCCCTTAGTTAGGTGCTTCCTGTCCCAAGTCGGACCCCTGATCTCATCGGAAGCCGGACTCGGGATAGGCATGTTTGACACCATAGAGGTACATGGAAACGTTAAATACCTAACCTAGTCTATTACCCAAAGGCTATGTCATTTTTTATTCTTAGTACAGAAGTCGAAATCCAAACTCTTCAGCTAATTAATATATTAACATAGCTTACTTTTATGTTATTGTCGTTGCATTAAAACTTGTAATTTATATAAAATACTGCTACATTTTCTCAATTTAGATCAGCTGGCATCAAATAGAAATTTTAGAAATAAAATTCAAGTTTTAGTTAAGTAATCAATGTATGATTCATTACAGAAGGTTTTTTTTTCAGTTGATGTTTAAATGCTATATGTATAACAAAGAGTAAAAGCGTAAACTGGGCCCCAAATCCCTAACCAATGAGACAACTTTAACCTGACAACGGACTATCTTGATGCAAGTACTGAATTAATACAGAAAACTGTAACACATTAACACGTCTGAATCTCATATTGTGCAACAAGAGAATTCTGCTAATTAACTATATATGAGACCAATAATGATTAATCATAGCTTCATTGTTGTTACCTTTAAATATCCATATCAACACTCATGTATCATGTTTATTTGTTTCTATAGTGGTATATTCAAGTCTGACACAAGCCAGGGTTTCTAGCCCCCCCCCCCCCCCCCCACTCCTGTGGCTAGTGATATTCCATGATGGGCTAGTAAATAACTACTATTGCTATGTCAGACAGCTAGTGAAAGAAAAAAACCCGAAATCAAATGCTGCATTTAAATCTATTTGTAAATATGAATATCCCACCCTGACCATCAATCTATTTTTAAGCTCATCTCCCTCTTTAGGTGACATATCCGATTATTACTATTAGTAAAATTGTATTTACTTAAATTAAAATACTGGTAGGGCTAGTTAATTTTTTTTATTGTGGCTAGTAAATTTTTAAAATGACTGATTCCGTGGCTAGTGGATTTTATAAAAATTCTAGAAGCCACACAAGCAAAACATTTTTGTAATCACATATCATATACTGACATTTACCAACTGGGTAGGTATAGGTATAACTGGTTAGCATGCTTACATTTAAAGTAAGGTTGAAAGACACATGTTGTGGGTATAAACTCTGACATAAGTATTTACCAATTAACGTATTAATACTTTATCACACTACTATTAAAATATCAATATGGTTTTGTTCACGTACCATCTTCCCATTTAAAGCATGCATTTTCTTTTGTGTGCAATATTCAAAAACATTTCTTCTAAAACCTCTTAAAAACAGGAATAGCATATTCCCCATTGGTTCTTCAACATTTTGGCCTTCAGTGATTCCTAAAAGAACAATCCAGAATACACAGTTATTAATAAATAATACCTAATAAAAATAACTATTTTACACAGAACAAAGAGAACATAAAATAATGTTGTAAAATATTAATGCTCTTATACAAAGCAATTAATGGTTCACAGAAAGCTGCATCATAAATAATTCCATTAACTAACAAATGGCTGCAATGTTTTGATATTGAAGAAAAATCTGTTCATTACATGCCATTGAAAAAGAATGTTAAGTATTTGCATGAAATGAAAGCATAAATTTCAGTGTATTCAAGGTTTTTAGTTTAATACAATAATACCCCCCCCCCCTCCCCTACTTGAATATGACTTTAAATGTATAAAAAACCACAAGAACTGTGCTAGAAAAGTGCTATTTAATAAAGAAAAAGAAAGGAATATTGTTGACTATGCCTCATAGTAGGTTAGTAGTTGGTGGTTAGTGAGAGAGAAGAGGGCACAGTGGTCTTACACCAGCCCACTGAGTGGCAAGGAAGGAAGGAAATGTTTTATTTAATGATGCACTCAACACATTTTATTTACGGTTATATGGCGTCGGACATATGGTTAAGGACCACACAGATATTGAGAGAGGAAACTGCTGAGTGGGAACCCAGTACCTACCAGCCTTATGTCCAATGCAATGCCTCTTCAGCACATTGTTTAAGTTTCAAACATGACTTCTGTGATTACAGAGTATAGAGAAGAAATCTGATACTGCCACATAGGCTATTCTTTCTTTCTGCTTAACATCAAGGAATATTTTGTTATGCACCTTTCCTTCATTGACAGAATGTGCAGTACTGGATGAAACTAGTTACACAGTGCTGAATCAAACAGGCTGTTTTCGGGTTATAATAAAACATGTTTAAATAATTAAGTCTAGTTTACATACATTTCTGGGTCAAATTAATGCAGATTTTGTTAAAGAGCATTGTTAAAACCCCCCAGACCAAAACCCATTAAGCCCTATAGGAATATTAATTTTTGTTTAACAATGCCATAGTAGATATTAAATATTTGATGTATAACATATGAAGAGTTTAGGAGCAAAAAGCGATATATCCATTTTTCATTTTCAGTAAAAGTGATTTTTTTAATTGATGTATATCACGTTTTGATATAAAAAAAACCCCGGGATTTACCCAATACAATTTCATAAGGATCAATCATGTTTGCAGCAAATCAGTGGGCCTACGATTAGCCCTTACAGACATACAATAATAAAACTAGAAAGAAAATGGTTTATATCACGTTTTGCGCCTGAACTCTTCATATATTTATTTACATTATAGCTGTGAGAGTGGGATTGAGGGAGTGAGAGAGAAAAAGAGGAAGAAGACACAGAGAGAGAGAGAGATGAGAGAGAGAGAGAGAGAGAGAGAGAGAGAGAGAGAGAGAGAGAGAGAGGTAGAAGACAATGAGAGAGAGAGAGAAAGAGGAAGAAGACACAGAGAGAGAGAGAGAGAGAGAGAGAGAGAGAGAGAGAGAGAGAGAGAGAGAGAAAGAGGAAGAAGACAGAGAGAGAGTATGAATGAATGAATGAATGAATGAATATTTAACGACACCCCAGCACGAAAAATATATCGGCTATTAGGTGTCAAAATATGGTAATGGAAACAAACAAGGTGATGATCAACATCAACAGAAAAATTCAAGATATAAATCAAAACAGTGTAAAGAACTGTGCAAAAATACAAATACAAATATCACAGATAAGATACTGACTTTTACTCTAAACTTCAATTTGTGCTGTAATGACCATTCTCAGAGAATGTTACACCCCTGCACTACGGTGAGTTCACGGCGCAGGGGGGAGAGAGAGAGAGAGAGAGAGAGAGAGAGAGAGAGAGAGAGAGAGAGAGAGAGAGAGAGAGAGAGAGAGAGAGAGAGAGAGAGAGAGAGAGAGAGAGAGAAAGAAAGAAAGAGAAAGGAGAGAGATAGACAGACAGAGAGAGAGAGAGAGCAGCAAGGGAACTTTTATATGAACTTATACATGGGCAAGACAGGACATACCCTGGACTTTGACATACCAGTCATGGGGTACTGGTCGGGTCAGGAAAAAGACATATGTCTACTGAAGGTAATAGATTCCATGATTCACTGCCCATCAGTTTAGTGCTCTTCCACTGAGCTATATCTCACTCCTGCTGTTCAAATACCTACTCCATTCGTAACGGCAGGCTTTCTCTCCACCACTAATTAAAACAAAATTCTCAGACACAAAACCCAGGCAGCTGTATGCCCAGGATTGAGCACCTGAACCTTGGTTGAATACAAAAATGAAAATAAATTAACCTTCTTGTTGTACAATCTGTTGTACAATCTATCATAAACCTTGAAATTATCTGATTATAAATCCAGAAATAATTTGACTATATATCTATTGTACAGCCCATGATAAACTTTAACATCTTCTGACTATATAAACCTATTATACAGTTTATGATAAACCTTAACATTATCTGACTATAAATTTATTGTACAGCCCATGATAAACCTTGAAATCATCTGACTATAAATCTATTATACAGTCTATGATAAACCTTGAAATCTATAAATCTGGCAGTCATAGATGTTTTTGTTTTAACATATTAAACTCATTGGACTCCAAGAATATCACAGATGACTCAAGAGGTGTTTTTGCTATGTATACCACATGCTAATGAAAACATACTTTTTTCCTTCTAAATAACATAGTTTAACTGTAAAAGCATAGCTTTATGGCTTGGATTAACATTTACAAAAGAATTGAAGTAAAACATCCATCAACTACATGCAATCAAAGCTAAACTGACTGTATGAAGATAACACAGACAGATAAGGAATGCTATCGGGGAGGATCACTAATATTTTGTTTTATTATTTCTCATTTCAGATCAGAATGGGCCATATGTCACACCAGTGTTAGTGAACATATAGATATATATTAGTATTGTAAGCCCGTCAAATACAGTAGAACAATTGGGTCAGTGGCAAAGAATTCCTCGGACGAGACGCAGCCCAGTGGTAAAGTGCTTGCTTGATGTGTGGTCGAGTGTGGGATCGATCCTCGTTGATGGGCCCATTGAGCTATTTCTCATTCCAGTCAGATCACCATGACTGGTACATCAAAATATGTGGTATGTGCTATCCTATCTGTGGGATGGTGCATGTAAAACATTCCAATGCTACAAATGGAAAAAATTTAGCAGGTTTCCTCTCTAAGACCATGTGTCAAAATGACCAAATGTTTCACATCCAATAGCTGATGATTAATAAATGAATGTGCTCTAGTGGTGTCATTAAACAAAACAAAATTTAAACTTTTAAGAATTCCTTAGACAGGGGCTTAAGGACTAGTGAAGTAATCCTGGTTCTCTGGGCTAAACTTCAATAAAAAAAAGTTCAGTATTTTCAATCACTAAAAACACACTTGTTGTTTGTAATGAAAACATCATGAATAGTATGATAATTCATTGACATAAAAAGGCTTTAAAAGACATTTTTAAAGAACAAAGAAAATAACTGTCATTGTTTAGAATAAATTTGTCATGCTTTGAAGAACGTGCAGGTCAATATTCATACAGTGTTAATTTCGTAAAACTTTCATCCATGTTTTGGTTTTGAAGTTTAAACTTTTGACATCCATGACCAATTGTGGAAGTTTTCTAGGCAATAAAACAAGTGCTAGGCATGTTACTGCATGTTAACATGGCAGTGTGGACGCTGGACCAAGTTCAAGGAAAGCCGTTCATGTAACAGAACACCAGTTCTAACTGATCACCAATGCTGGGTGGAGATTCCTTTACAACAAACATACATACATAAATACAGATGAACCTACTAAACAGATGTCTTTAACAACATTAAGACTATTAAGAATTACATTATATTTTTGGACAGGGGAGAGGGAGGAGGACAGAACACCAGTTATAATTGATCACTGATGCTGGGTGAAGATTCCTTTAACATACACTCATAAATACATGCACAGACGGACCTTACTAAACAGACGTCTTGAAAACACCTGAATCTGTTCAACAATTATGTTATATTTTTGGATGGAGGATGGGAAGGGAGGAGGGGGAGGGGGTGTCATGGGATGCATTAAAAATGTTATGAAAGAGGGGAGATGGTGTTTGTTAAGAATTAAAAAATGCTTTTAAAACCATATGTTGTTTTATTAACAAATTAAATACAGAGCATCATGGCCAATACATATACCTATGAAACATAAGAATTCCACAGAATTAAATATGTCGTCTACCCTGAACCGGTCTCGGTGGTGTTGTGGTTAAGCCTTCAGACATAAGGCTGGTAGGCACAAGGTTTGCAGCCCAGTACTGGCTCCCACCCAGAGCGAGTTTTAGTAACTCAATGTAAGACCAATACACCCTCCTTCCTCCCTCCCTCCCTCCCCCCTCCCCCCCCCCCCTCTCTCTCTCTCTCTCACTAACTCTCTCTCTCTCTCTCACTAACCATTAACAACTAACCCACTGTCCTGGACAGACAGCCCAAATAGCTGAGGTGTGTGCCCAGGACAGCATGTTTGAACCTTAATTGGATATAAGCACAAAAATAAGTTGAAATGAAAATCTACCTTGAAATGATTTCGTATTACTCATTGTTGGATGTTCATCTTGAAGTGTATTTGGGAAATTATAAAATTCATTACATTAAATGTTTATAAAAATAAATTTGTGATGTAAAATTCATGATTAATTTAGATAATTTAAAAAAATGCTGATCTAGGGCTTATTGTTCATGAAAAACAAAGATGTGAAAACATAAACATTAAGTTAAATAGGTCTTAAACTGACACCATTTCAATTGTGGTCATCATCGTTGGAAAAATAATATATATATCTCGTCTTTCTAGTTTGTCAACATAAAAACAATAACTACGTTTTCTCCATATTTCGTGTCAGATGATTCAACATCAGAGAAGATAGAACAGCCTGTTGTGTATACAGATCCTACAAAAACATTGTCTTTCTACCACTTCATTTTCCAACTTATTTTTGTGCTGTACTGGGCACACACCTCAGCTACCTGGGCTGTCTGTCCAGGACAGTGGGTTAGTTGTTAGTTGTCAATGGTTAGTGAGAGAGAAGAGGGTGTAGTGGTCTTACACCTACACATTGAGTCGTTAAAACTCACTCTGGGTGGGAATCGGTACCGTGCTGTTAACCCAGTACCTACCAGCCTTATGTCCGATGGCTTAATCACGACACCATCGAGGCGGGTGTCTTTCCACCAGTCACATTCATGGTAATGTACACATTCTCTTTACACTAAACTTAATCATATGGTACCATACATGTTCATTTGTGTATGTCCAGAAGTAAAAAAAAACACACAACAAACAACAACAAAAAAAACAAAACAAATAAATCGACAAATATATTAATTAAATCCTCATTATATCTTATCATTCATACTTCCCTCTGGCCAAGTTTAAAAATAAATAAAACATCAATACTTAATAGTAATTACCTATAATGGGACTGTGGTAAGGTGTTAACAAAACAGCCATGCTCTAATTGTTACTGCTGATAGTATGCGGAAATGATCACATGCTCAGCTGCTCTCACACATTACATCTCTAACTGAGTCTCTTTGATGGTGTAAATTACTCAGATTTAGATTAATTTGAAAATCCCATATATATATATATATATATAATATATATATATATATATATATATATATATATACTGAACAAAATAAGAAACTTCCGCTAACTTTGCTTGAACATAACTTGATGAAAACAAACCGGGGGAATAATTGTTATATATGCGTTTAAAGAGTGTTCCATGGTGCATCATTTGGTGCAAAAATCATGGCCATAGGTTAACAGAAACTGGGAGAAATTTTGACCAAGTGTGGTAGGGGTTGAAACCCCCCCCCCCCCCCCCCCCCCCCCCCCCACACCCACTTAATAACGGGTATGACCACCTCTTGAATTGACCACTGCAGTGCATCGCAGGTGCATAGAATTGACTAAAGTGTTGATTTCTGCCTGTGGAATATTGTTCCATTCCTGAATGAGCGCTTGACGAAGTTCGTTGACGTTAGCGGGTGGGTTGGGACGACGCCTCAATCGTCTGTCCAGACTATCCCAGACATGCTCGATGGGGTTCAGATCAGGACTTTTAGCGGGCCAGTCATCAATCAAATCAATGTTACTTGTCCTAAGAAAATTTACAGTGTCTCTAGCTGTATGAGAGGTGGCATTATCATGCTGAAAAATCGAGATGTTGGCGTTGTTATGGAACAGAGGAATGACGTGATGAGCGAGAATGTCATCGCGGTAACGTTGAGCATTTAAATTGCCATCAATGACGACTAGTGGTGAATGATAACCATGAGCAATGGCAGCCCAGACCATGACACAACCCCCACCCCCGAAACAATCTCGTTCAAGAACACAACAGTCAGCATAGCGTTCATTTCTCCTATGGTAGACGCGCACCCTGCCATCACCACGTTGTAAAGAAAATCTGGATTCATCCGAAAAAAGAACGGTATTCCAGTGTCGCCGTATCCAATGAGTGTGTACACATGCCCAATTAAGACGATTTAGACGATGAAGTTGCGTTAAAACGCATCCGACGTAAGGACGTCGTGCATGTAAACCGTTCTCCTGCAGACAATTACGAACAGTTTGCCCGCTGATTCGGTTATTATGAAGCCCAGGTGTGTTAGCAGCAGTGGCAGTGGCAGTTTGGAAAGAAAGAAAGAAAGAAAGAAATGTTTTATTTAACGACGCACTCAACACATTTTATTTACGGTTATATGGCGTCAGACATATGGTTAAGGACCACACAAATTTTGAGAGGAAACCCGCTGTCGCCACTACATGGGCTACTCTTCAGATTAGCAGCAAGGGATCTTTTATTTGCACTTCCCACAGGCAGGATAGCACAAACCATGGCCTTTGTTGAACCAGTTATGGATCACTGGTCGGTGCAAGTGGTTTACACCTGCCCACTGAGCCTTGCGGAGCACTCACTCAGGGTTTGGAGTCGGTATCTGGATTAAAAATCCCATGCCTCAACTGGGATCCGAACCCAGAACCAGTATGGCCTGCCTACCACCGCCTGATATATGTTAATGCACAGTGTAAAATAAGGCCTGTCACTCCACGCTTGACGCCACCGTTACAAAAGGCCGTAACATATACTCAACAACATTAATCAAGTGCCGGTCAGTGGCAGTTTGGAATCGATTGCGCAAATGCGTGTTCATGATATAGCGGTCTTGACCACGCGTTGTAACACGCGGACGTCCACGACGTGGGAAGTTGTTGGTACTTCCTGTTGTTCGAAATCTTACGCGAAGATACGAATCTTACGCGAAGATTTCGTATCGCTCGACTAGAACTCCCAACATGCCTTGCAACGTCTTCTGTCGACATGCCAGCATCAAGCATGCCAATCGCCCGTTCGTGTAAATTATTGGGTATTCTTGGCATACTAAAAATGCTACAACGTAAAAAACATTAATTTTTTTAGAACATTTTGAAGCGTTTTCGTTCACTTGACAACAATGTCAGTAAGACAAGTAAAACAAATTGACCAAATACTACATGGGACATGTCGAACCATGCATGCACGTGCAAATTGAATTTCACGTTGTCGATGATTAACAGTGCAAAAATAATCGATAAAATTCATGAATCCTGATAATACAGCTCATGGCTAATACTACCTATATAATTTCATTACACAATGAATTCTTTAACACAACAAATACTATATGTACAAATCGGAAGTTTCTTTTTTTGTTCAGTATATATATATATATATATATATATATATATATATATATATATATATATATACACACACACACACACACACACACACACACACAATATATTTCTATGTCCATGAGATCTGCCAGGTGTACAAGTGGTGCAGCTGAACTCCAATAGTCGCACTGACACAGAGCTGCTAGGTATGAAGTTAATAACTCCATTGTCTCATCCACCTGTGTCAGTTAGTGCAAGGACATAAAAATGAGCTGCAAGTAATATCAGGTACCTGTGATACCAGAGATACAAACAATAATTGTGTTAAATATTACACAAGCTGTTCGGTCTCATAATGCAGGTCACCAAATATGTGTTCTATAAAGTAGCACTTTTGAATGCAATAAATGTAACACACTTGAATACAATAAGGTATCACATTTGAATACAATAAAAGTAACATACTTGAATACAATATGGTAGCATATTTCAATACAATAAATGTAACACACTTGACTACAATAAGGTAGCACATTTGAATATAATAAATGTAACACACTTGAATACAATAAGGTAGTACCCTTGAATAAATTATTCATGTTTAAAGACACTCAAACATGATGTACCACACTTGAATATTATATGGTAGTACCATTAAATTCTACAATGTACCACACTTGAATATTACAAAATAGTACACTTGAATACTACAAATTAATACATTTGAATACTATAAATAACACACATGAATATTACAAATAGCACACTTGAACACAATAAGATAGCACACTTGGATACAATAACATGATAGTAACACACATGGATACCATAAGGTATAATTGGATATAATAAGGTGGCCCACTTGAATACTACAAGTTCTGTATATGAGATAGCACATTTAAACACTCCTGGAATAATTTTAAATTCAGTGCACATGTCACACCATGTCATCTATTTAAAACGTAATAGCCAAGTTCACACTACACACACACACACACACACACACACACGATATATATATATACAGTGGACATTAAGGGCCAAATTTACAAAGCCTGTTTTTGTCTTACAAGCATGTATCTACATATGGGGCGGGATGTAGCCCAGTGGTACAGCGTTCACTTGATGAGTGGTTGGTCTGGGATCGATCCCTGTTGATGGGCCCATTGGGCTATGTCTCGTTCCAGCCAGTGCAACACAACTGGTATATCAAAGGCCGTGGTACGTGTTATCCTATCTGTGGGATGGTGCATATAAAAGATCCCTTGCTGCTAATCGAAAAGAATAGCCCATGAAGTGGCGACATCAGGTTTCCTCTATCAATATGTGTGGTCCTTAACCATATGTCCAATGCCATATAACCGTAAATAAAATGTGTTGAGTGCATCGTTAAATAAAACATTAAAATAAAAAAAGAAAGAAATGTTTTATTTAATGATGCACTCAACACATTTTATTTAATGATGCACTCAACACATTTTATTTACGGTTATATGGCGTCAGACATATGGTTAAGGACCACACAGATTTTGAGAGGAAACCCGCTGTCGCCACTTCCTGGGCTACTCTTCCAATTAGCAGCAAGTGATCTTTTATTTGCACTTCCCACAGGCAGGATAGCACAAACCATGGCCTTTGTTGAACCAGTTATGGATCACTGGTCGGTGCAAGTGGTTGACACCTACCCATTGAGCCTTGCGGAGCATCACTCAGTGTTTGGAGTTGGTATCTGGATAAAAAAAAAACATGCCTCGACTGGGATCCGAACCCAGTACCTACCAGCCTGTTGACCGATGGCCTAACCACGATGCCACTGAGGCCGGTCACATTAAAATAAAGTATCTACATACATTTACAATGCTTAAACACCCGTGTTGAATAACAACAAAAATTTGGCCCTAATGCAACACTATACTGTAATACTGGTTCTGATTTAGCTGTAAATTTGGCCCTAATGCAACACTATACTGTAATACTGGTTCTGATTTAGCTGTAAATTTGGCCCTAATGCAACACTATACTGTAATACTGGTTCTGATTTAGCTGTAAATTTGGCCCTAATGCAACACTATACTGTAATACTGGTTCTGATTTAGCTGTAAATTTGGCCCTAATGCAACACTATACTGTAATACTGGTTCTGATTTAGTTGTAAATTTGCTCCACCATGGAGCATCCATCTAACATTGGAATATAATGCGAAGCAGCACAATGATGGATAAAAAATGACTGATCAATCTCGACAGTACTAGGTTGATGGATATGCTCCTCAGCAAACAATGTCAGAAATAATTTACACTTAACACAGTGTGAATGATGGTAAATGTGGTATTTATGGCAAATGTGTGAATAATGCAAGGAGTTGCACATATCTAATAGGTATTTGTTTGGCATTTTAAGGTTTAGTATGACATAAAAAGATTGAAAACTAGCTGATTAAATAAAACACTACTTTTTAATGGGATATTAAATGTTAAATGCAAAACAAACTACATAATCACTTTTCAAAATTTATGTTTAAATATTTCATGTACCTGAAATTTAGAGCAATCTTAATTTGTAACTATTTTCTTATTACGATTAACAGTAATAACAATGACAATACATTTTCAATTACATGTATTTAATATTCAAAATAAATCCCCAAATTTGAATAAGAACTCCACCTTGTTTTATTTTTTATAATGAATTCCACTTTTTAAAATCATACTAATGCTAATAACCAGACATGCTGCCAAACAGTATAAAATCATACTAATGCTAATAACCAGACATGCTGCCAAACAGTATAAAATCATACTAATGCTAATAACCAGACATGCTGCCAAACAGTATAAAATCATACTAATGCTAATAACCAGACATGCTGCCAAACAGTATAAAATCATACTAATGCTAATAACCAGACATGCTGCCAAACAGTATAAAATCATACTAATGCTAATAACCAGACATGCTGCCAAACAGTATAAAATCATACTAATGCTAATAACCAGACATGCTGCCAAACAGTATAAAATCATACTAATGCTAATAACCAGACATGCTGCCAAACAGTATAAAATGTCTTTAAATACAAAGTCTTCAGAGGAAACCCACAACATTTTTCCATTAGCAGTAAGGAATATTTTAAGTGCACTTCCACCACTGACAGGGCAGTACATACCATGGCCTTTGATATACCAGTCATGGAACATTGGTTGGGATAGAAAAACAACGTAATAAGTCCACTGAGGAGATTCGATCTCAAGACCCAAGCACCTCAGGGAGGCAGCAGGATTTAGATCAGTCGGATTAGCGCTCGCCTTAGGTGCTTGCGTCACAGTATTGAACCACGTCGGTAGATCCATTCAACTGACTGGGTTTTGTTTTCTCATTCCAACCAGTGTACTACAACTGGGAAAAGGCCATTGTATGTGATTTCCTATCTGTAAGAAAGTGCATATAAAAGATCTTTGCTGCATTAGCAAAAATGTAGCAGGTTTCCTCTGATGACTATGTATCAGAATTACCAAATGTTTGACATCCAATAGCCGACGATTAATTGATCAATGTGCTCTAGTGGTCTTGTTAAACAAAAAAAAATTAACTTTGAAATGACACTCCATAAAGCACTGAATTCCTAGGGTAGTGGCAGTCCTCCTAATACCAGCACCTGATAGTGGATCATGGAAGCAAGCACGACTTTGTCTAAAACATCATTTTCACTCAGCTTTGTGCAGAGATATGATTTTGATCACTGAATATATTTTTGTCATACATATGGAATAAATAAGCAACATGAGACAATAAAAAGAGAGAGAGAACATTTCTGCCAGTCTGAGAACACTTGGCGCTTCATTACTGTTGATAACACAAGTTAGCTGTTAATAGCAGTGAGTGTGGCTGTAACTATCGGCTAATAAATGGGTGAAGATGTCATTCTGTGTGTGATTGTGTCCAGTTATCTATTCATCAGCATCTGCTTAACACTATCAGACTCAATCTTCTGTCAATTCAGACAGTCAACAGTTCAAAACCATATTATCATGTTTTGATGTGACCAAAAACAAAATTACGAGAGAGAAAAAAAGAAGATGTTTGAATACTAGTTAATTGAAGGGTATTGCAGAAGAGGCAAATAAAAATGTGTCAGTCTTCATCAAAATACAGAGACAGAGAGAAAGAGAAAGAGAAAGAGAAAGAGAAAGACAGAGACAGAGACAGAGACAGAGACAGAGACAGAGAGCACACCGGTGACCATTTATATAACTATGATGATCTATTGTATGACATACTTTTGTATTTAAAATAATCCATCCAAACATAGGGTGTTGGATAAAACACCAAATCAAAAAAAAAATTCTAGTATCTAGTAGAACAGAATAAAAGAAAAATGAATGCTTATTATTATAACAGTTTTTACAAGAGCCATTTATGAATGAAATTACTCAATGAAAGACAATTCAAACTGTTGTATAGTCTTGGTGGAAAAACATTTATGACACTTCAAAGGAAAGGAAAAAATATTTGTTTACCAACATTTCAGCACATTTTAAACTATGGTTATTTGGTTATTGGAACAGTTTGTCCAGAGATATAGAGGAAAATCTGCTTCCACCACATAGGCTACTCCTACCAAATATGCAGCAAGGAATCTTTTATATGTACTTTCCCACACACCGTGACCGTTATATTTTAGGGAGGGGCCCTAAAGCAAAGAGCACATGAGCTAACCCATGAAAAGAACACCACAATAAAGGTGTAGCATTCATGAAATGAAAATTGTAAATAAATTGTAAAAAAAAAGAGAGGCAGTTAAATAGTTTAGTCAATCCCATTGAATGTGCCCTTAGTCCATCAAGGGTGGTAGATCAGATCAAATTTCTCTAGAATTGAAAATGACACTATGCTATCAAGGTCAAAAGGAACATTTCAAAGCTGTTTGCATTAAATTTTAATGAATAAATGAATAATGTTTAATGACACCTCAGCAGGAAAAACTAATTAGTTATTTGGTATCACTCTTGTTATATGAGCACACATTGATTTTAATGAAATTTCTAGAACATTTGCCTGTTTATTCTCCATAGTTTTGAATTCCTGGGTATCACTTTTGCTATACAAACACAGACTGATTTTAATGAAATGTCTATAACATTCGTTTGCTTATTCTCTGTAGTTCTGAATTCTTGGGTCTCACTCTTGTTATATGAGCACACATTGATAATAATGAAATTCCTATAACATTTTGCTTGCTTATTCTCTATAGCTCTGAATTCCAAAATAGCAAATGCAACCATTAACACCATACAAATTATACACAAAGTTTAATCAGTAAATCTCTTTTTAATTTTTAATTTATCAATAAATAAATAAATAAATCTATTTTTGCCATATCTTGAATGAATGAAAATTCATGACTAATAATTTGGAATTGGTGATGAGCCACTGGACTGTGCGAGATGTGAGATTCTCCATGCCGAAGTAATTCTGAATGGATCTCTGCTGACATGGCAGGACTGGCACCAGGCCAAAGTGATTACCTGTAGTGGCTTTGGTTGCACAGTGTTGCCCAACTGTGGAACATCTGCCGATCCAAACTATGCATGGCTTGGGTCAAGGTTGTACTCAAGTATTTTACAGGTGTAAGCTATATTCTTGGCATAGGAATTAGTAAAATGTTTTAAAACGGTTTCTCTAAGACTACGTGATTCGGTTTTTTTTGTTTTGTTTTTTAAATTTACTTACAAAGTTCATTTCGTATTCTTTGACTGTTTATCTTTAAAGAGACCAAAATGCCTTTGACATTTTCATATACAGTAATGCAAGGTGATATATATATATATATATATATATATATATATATTTTAAGAGTATTTACTTACAAAATTAATTTCATATTTTTTTAATGTTTATGAATTATCTGAAAACTGACCAAAATGGCTTTGACATTTTTATATATAGTACTGCAAGGTCATATCTGAATTGACAATTATATTCTCACTGTGAATGACTTTGTAAACTATAGCAGTCAGCAGTTAATAGGTTCTAATATGTAGTAAGTCTGAAAGCCACAAAACAATATTTGCAGTTAGATGAACATTAATACATGTATAAGAATAAGGGCATTGAAATAGAAGGCAAGATGATATATGTAAGTGAAAACGAACAAGGTATATGCACATCCTAATTTTGAACTTTGAAAGGCCAGTAACTGGATTTCTATTGGGGATGAAGACAGAAGGCACACAAGCATTCTAAAACATTAGTAGTATACCTTCCTTGGTTGCCTCCCAAAAATCAGACTATTCCATTATTTACTACATGTATTATTCAAGGTAAAAGGAAGGTCATTAGTAATGCACTCAACTGTGTCTTGTGTTGTTTTAAGGCATCAGCATTGTGGGACGTCTGACTTTTGGGAGGACACACCCTCCTTCATTTTTTCACAAAAATAGTGGTCTCACTAGACTTTTCTTCCAAAATTATCTTATTTTACTAAATGATTAAAATCTTAAAGGTTAAACAAACCTATAAAAGTACTGATCACTTGAATTTAATATAGTAAATATGGAATCAAAATAAACTATTGAAATCTTCCCATTTAAAACAAAAATGCATATCAACAAAACACTGCTGCTAACTGGAAGGAATAGCTGGTGTGGCTGCAGCAGTTTCTTCTCTCTTTCTATAAACTACCTGGCACAATCACTGTAGGTCCAACACCTAATAGCTGCTGATCAAACAATGTTCTGAGGTGTCATTAAACAAACATTCCTCTTCCAAAGAAATATACCAGCCTCAGTGGTGCA
The DNA here is from genome assembly GCF_016097555.1 of Gigantopelta aegis. NCBI lineage: Eukaryota > Metazoa > Mollusca > Gastropoda > Neomphalida > Peltospiridae > Gigantopelta > Gigantopelta aegis. The sequence goes on from NC_054702.1 coordinate 63,687,351, forward strand.
GTGGTTAAGCCATCTTCTCTTTCACTAACCACTAACAACTAACCCACTGTCCTGGACAGACAGCCTAGATAGCTGAGGTGTGTGCCCAGGACAGCGTGCTTGAACCTTAATTGGATATAAGCATGAAAATAAGTTAAAATGAAATCCAAAGATATCTGCATTTGTCTATTGCCTCCATGTGTGTGTGCAGTAGAAGTCAGCAAATGCAGAAGCAGGGAGGGGTGCTGGGCCAAATGGTCCAGTTTGTTTATGAAGGCTGTTAACAGCAACACCTGGTACTCCTGACCAGGGCCCATGCTGAGAGAACAACATCAAATGTTAACAGCTATTTGCATGCCATGATCCAGGCAGCAAATAAAGACAGGCCACAATAAATCATAATTTGCTGTGCTCATTTTTTTTCTCCACAAAATGCACCAAGTGTACACAAACAATAAATTGGAGAGAGAGGCTCTCGTCATTCCTGTGCCAGAATCCAGAACTAAATGCTGCCCATTACGAATGCCGAACATCCGAGTGGGTACAGGTGTGGCATTTTCCACCAACCCGCTATTGGTCATGGCAGAAGGTAACTGCAGAATGACTTGCACGATTAACCCGTTCAGTGAGGAATGTCAGTCCAATGAGGTGAAAAATGGAACAGTAAGAGATATGGCTCAGAGAAGATTATTTCTCTCATACCTATATTTAATATTATATCAGGCATCCACAAACTGCATTGATGAGTGTTTCATTTGTGTATTGGTTATGCCATTTTCTAGTTTAACAGATTTACTTTTTGTATAAAGATTCACTTCAAGCAATGCATCTTTTATTTTGTTTTTCAATTAAAAAGAAAGGTTAACTTGTGCAAGTCAAAATAGATTATGCAAATGTTTTAGGAAAAAACCCTTTTCAAATTATGATCCAACGTCATATAATTGTAAATGAAATGTGTTGAGTGCATCGTTAAATAAAACATTTCCTTCCTTTTCAAATTATGCAAATTTTGACTTTGCTAAGATTTGATATCATATGCATGATACAAACAGTCCATGTTATAATAAAATGGCAAATAAAAAGGTTACTTTTTCAACTTAGTTTTTTGGTGTCTTGTGTTTATCATTAGTGTATTATTTAAGAAATGAAGTACAAGCAATCAATCATATGCAGTCATTTGGGATATAAAAAGAACATTCTCAGTGTTTTATATTGCACATTAATGACAATGACCGATTCATTTAATCACCTTTTACTGTGTGTATCACATTTATTGATATTATAATGCTGAAGGTGCTTACTCAAAGTTGCATAATGGCAGCCTCCTGCCACAATGACTTATTAACTTTTGCCTTGAAATATAATCATTATACCTTCAACTATTTATACCCATCAAAAATTACAACTCAATAATTTAATTTACTTATAGAAAAATTTTATTAGAAAATCTTAAGTAGATGACCGACAGAATTGGGCATGTTCTGTTGAGGCAAACAGTCGATAAAGTTATGCCAGGCAGATGTTACCAACAAGTTTGCTGTCTTTGTGCAACTCGTCGGTCTCTGACAGCCTGATCCAATTAATTTGTCAGATTTTGTGGATTTGTCAATGTAATAAAACTTGATACAATGTGATGTCAGGAATCTAGACATAATAAATGAACTCTGTTTGTAGTACAATTTTGACATTCCTAAGTTTTTTTATGCACAGCTTATGCATGGGATTGCTTAATTTATTGTTAGTTTATTACTTTTTTACTCTTTTTTTTAATTTGTAAAATATGGCATTTGTAACTGTGAAGTAGCACCTTCACAATCACCGGTATTAGGAGGTTTAGAGATGAAAACAGTCTACTGAAGTTAACAAATTTAATGGTTTTGTTTAACGACACCACTAGAGCACATTGATTAATTAACCATCGACTATCGGGTGTCAAACATTTGATAATTCTGACATTTAGTCTTCAGAGGAAATCTGCTATATTTTTCCATTAGTAGCAAGGGATTTTTTAATATGCACTTCCCACAAACAGGACAGCACATACTATGATCTTTTGATATACCAGTCATGGAGCACTGGTTAGGATGGGGAAGAAACACCTGGAGAATGGGTCCACTCAAACACTGTGTTGTTATTTTGGTGGTGTTTTCATGTTACTGACATCATATATCCATGAATTTTTTTAATTTTTTTTTTAAAGTTCACAATACAGATGTTGACATTTAAACTTAAACACTGTGTCATTATTATGTTGATGTTTTCATGTTATCGATATTATATATGCCTGATTAAAAATTGTTTTGAAATTTCACAATACAGATAGATGTTGACAAATTTAACCTTAAACACTGTGTCTTTATTTTGGTGGCTTTCTCCAGTTATTGACATCATATATCCCCGATTTTTAAATTGCTTTTAAAGTTCACAATACAGATGTTAACATTTAAACTCAAACACTGTGTTATTATTATGCTGATGTTTTCATGTTATTGATATTATATATATATATGCCTGATTAAATTTTTAAAAATAAATTTCACAATACAGATGTTGACAGATTTAACCTTAAACACTGTGTCATTATCTCTGTGGCTTTCTCCAGTTACTGACATCATATATCCCTTGATTTTGAAATCCAGCCACATCTCCCGATACAGATGTTGACAGATTTAAACTGGGACATCGTGTTGTTTTTCTAGTGTCATGTGTAAAGACATACCCACATGGAAGAGTTAAATCACTGCATCACATCTGCTTTTCACTTGTTGTCCCATCAAACACATTCCTTCAAATTGAACTATGTCCCTGCCAACTTGCATGCATACTTGTAACAGCTTGGTCTCTGTCACTGTGCATTCTATACCACAGAAACAACGAAAATATTAATTACAACCATAAATCATTTCATCAAAAGAGCTTTTGTTGTCTTTGGTTTCAAGGGAAGAAGAAGAAGAAAAAAGAAGACAAAAGAATATGTATTGAAGATGTTAGTTCAGCTGTGGACACCAGCATATCTGCTGGATGTGTTGGATTTCATGAAATCTTCATAAAGCAAGCCATCCAAATTTGTGAGCACTCCAGTCAAACCTGGAAATGATTAAGGACACTCCATCACATACACATTGACTATCAACTTTCACATGTCAGCCATATAAATGTAACGTGCAGATAACAATGTGAGAGGAAAAACCTCACTCCTGGATACAGTGCAAGTGACAGTAACAATCTAGGGTGAACGCCAAAAGACTGCATAACAAGAACATGTTTTATTTAACGACGCATTCAACACATTTATTTACGGTTATATGGCGTCAGACATATGGTTAAGGACCACACAGATATAGAGAGGAAACCCACTGTCGACACTTCATGGGCTACTCTTTTCTATTAGCAGCAAAGGATCTTTTATATTCACCATCCCACAGTCTTTAATATGCCAGTCGTGGTGCACTGGCTGGAGCAAGAAATAGCCCAATGAGCCCACTGACAGGGATCGATCCCAGACTGACCGTGCATCAAACGAACGCTTTACCACTGGGCTACGTCCTGCCCCAGACTGTATATCAAATGTAGCACATTTTATTTATTCATGCTCTCCCCAAAAAATATTCATACCTACCCAAATGTTTATGCTCATATATTAACCTAAATCTTTAAAAAAAATACACACAAACACCATTTATGATTAATATAATTATATCATTGTGTACATTTATAAATGCATCCACATTGTTTGATAAACTTCATTAAAAGTAAAGTTTGTTTTATTTAACGACGCCACTAGAGCACATTGATTTTTTATCTTATCATCGGCTATTGGACGTCAAACATATGGTCATTTTGACACTGTTTTGAAGAGGAAACCCGCTGTCGCTAAATAGGCTACTCTTTTTTCGACAGGCAGCAAGGGATCTTTTATTTGCGCTTCCCACAGGCAGGATAACACAAACCATGGCCTTTGTTGAACCAGTTATGGATCACTGGTTGGTGCAAGTGGTTTACACCTACCCATTGAGCCTTGCGGAGCACTCACTCAGGGTTTGGAGTCGGTATCTGGATTAAAAATCCCATGCCTCGACTGGGATCCGAACCCAGTACCTACCAGCCTGTAGACCGATGGCCTGCCACAACGCCACCGAGGCCGATATAAACTTTATTAATTAGTAGTCAGTGCAAATATCTTTAGTTTTGTTAATTATTTGTCCTTTAACTTGCAATGTAATGTATTTTGTATCTGCCATAAAGATCTGCACAAACTGACTATTTTATTTGTGCACTGGTTAAGCAAATGCATTTGGCATAACTGATTTACTATTCATGTACAAATGGTTTATAGTATGGCACTACTTATTATGTTATAATTACATAATTATAGTACTGGTAAGCATGCATTTGTTACCTTTTTTGTGTGTGTGTGTGTGTGTGGGGTTCTTTTTTTAATATTTAAGAACAAACAAACAAAAAGGTAACACAAAAATATGGTTATGCAAACCAAAGGAGGTTATGCAAAATATTTTGGTATAACTTTTTTTCAGGTAATACAGAACCTCGATGGTGTCGTGGCTAAGCCATCAGACATAAGGCTGGTAGGTACAGGGTACCACCCAATGCGAATTTTAATGACTCCATTGGTAGGTGTTAGACCACTACACCCTCTTCTCTCTCACTAACAACTAACAACTAACCCACTGCCAGACAGCCCAGATAGCTGAGGTGCATGCTCAGGACACCGTGCTTGAACTTTAATTGGATATAAGCACTAAAATAAGTTAAAACAAAATGACACTTGGTCTATATATATATATATATATATATATATATATATATATATATATATATATAGAGAGAGAGAGAGAGAGAGAGAGAGAGAGAGAGAGAGAGAGAGAGAGAGAGAGAGAGAGAGAGAGAGAGAGAGAGAGAGAGAGAGAGAGAGAGATATGCCACAAATGTTACTACTATCAAACAGCTTCAAGGGATCTTTGATATAGCAGTCATGGGGCAATGGTTTAAACAGAAAACAATGACTTATCAAGTTCCTGGGCAAAAACACTGTTGTTTATAAAGACGACTCCACTTTAAAGCAGTGGTTCGGTCAGTTTCTTTGATGACCCATGCCCATATCACGTTAATAATTAACTTCTTTTTCACACACAAACAAAATTCTTCTTTACACAAAACCTCCCGCCCCCTCCCATGTTCTTGCGGTTCCAGAATACAAAAGAAATCTCTGGCCACCAACACTCCTAGCAGACTTTTAAAACAATATATTCTACTCGGCTTGGTTAAACAGAAATAATAAATAAACTTATTCCTTTGTTTAGCTTGCAAGTTAATCCCACCTAGATCATGGAGGTTTGCTTTATGTGGACCAGCTGCCTCGGTTTCCTATCAGGTCATCTTCAAAAGTAATGTCTAGGGTCTGCCCCTTTATATATAAATTCCACATGCAGGGACACGTGTCATGTAGTGGGATCTTCCCTGCACACTCCAGCCTCCCTCCAGTTCCTGCTACAGCCAATCACAGAGGTTGCTATCATAATGCACTGGTCTACATGCCTATGCTGTTGGGTTGAGTGTTGTGTGTGTGTGTGTGTTTGGGTTTTTTTACTATCTCTTTTGTGTATCAAGTGCGGGACAAAATAAGTCAAACAGTGCATGAAGATCTCTACAAGCGATATCCACTGAATCATGGGAAATGTTGGCAGTCCAACAACTGTTTACGGGGTTTTTTTTCATACAAATATTATGATTAATAGTGGTAATAGTAGGTGATTAGCAAATCAATCAATTGTTGGGTGTCACTGTGTGCACGAATAGAGAAAAGAAAGAGAAGTATTTATGCAGTCATGTCACTGAACATGCAAACAAATCACAGCTATAGTACATTTAAACTTAGAAACCAAAATAAACATTAATGATGCACTACTAGTATTTATATATATGTCTAAGTTTAACATTTGTTTTGTTTAATGACAATACTCGAGCATTGATTAATTAATCATTGGCTATTGGACGTCAAACATGTGGTAATTCTGACATATAGTCATCAGACGAAACCCGTTACATTTTCCTAATGCAGCAAGGGATCTTTTATATGCACTTTCCCACAGAATGTCTATCAATTTCAATACATAAATAAAACATAGATATATATATATATATATGAATATGTATTATAAATGATTTATGTACATTATATGACACAAATGAACCATACTAAAACCAAAAAGATTACTGGCAAGGGGTTAGAAGCTCTAAGTAATTTATTTCATTGCTTTTTTCCATCAGTTCTACATATTTCCTCCCACCAACCCACTTATTCAGTGCTTTCTTGGCACACTAACATTAAAGTTAAAGTTTGTTTTGTTTGAAAGACACCACTAGAGCACACTGATTTATTAATTATTGGCTACTGGATGTCAAACATTTGCAAATTTAGACATATAACTTTAAGAGAAAACCCGCTACATTTTTCCATAAGTAGTAAGCGATCTTTCATATGCACTTTCCTTTCACGTGCACTTTCCCATAGACAGGACAGCATACCACAGCCTTTGATATATACCAGTCATGGTGCACTGGTTGGAACAGGAAAAAACTCAATCAGAGAATGGGTCCACTGAGGTGATTCGATCTTATGATGCTAGCACCTCAAGTGACTGTTCTACCAACTGAGATAGATTCTGCCCACAATAACACAGACAGGTCTTGGTAGTTATAATCTTTTGTGTTACCTAACAAGTGTATTTTACTACTTCAACGATGTCACTGTAGAACAATCAGTCAACTTGTTAGAAACATGACTGCCCTTATACATAATTATGTTTTAATATCTTTCATGGTTGTACCGGTATATATTGTACAGTTGTATGGTTTTGTTAGGATTTTTTAATAATAATAATAATAATAATAATTATTATTATTATTAGTGTTGTTATAATTAGTAAGAAGGCCTCGGGGGAGAATAGTCTAGAACTAACTGAGCTATATAAAATACACTATTTTTCACACCTAATATATCATATGTAGGTACTATCAAATGTGACCAACATTTCACAGCTTTACTGTGTTTGAACATACCAATCCATAAACAGCCATGAAGGCCACATTTTATGATCCACAGTTATAAGAACTACCAGGAGGATGAAAGAACTTGTGCTTCTTGACCGTTTGAACGGGTCAGGAGGAATTCTAAGGAGCGACACATCTTGTACCGGCTTTTGTAAACCTTGCGGAGGAAATCCTCGTATGTTTGGAAGACAGCAATCCATGTTCGATTTTCACCTCACCTGACCTGATACTGACCGCAGACACTTAGTATCATTACTACGGTAAATGACTTTTACTGTGATGATGGAAAAAAAAGAAAAAATATTTGGTTCTGAGTTTTCAGCTACAGTGAATTGTGAAATACTGTATAGTAATAATTCCAAAATGAACCAAATTATATGTGCTATAAGTATATAAATATTTATAAAATTTATTGACAAAATAGCAATATTTGACATGTAACTGACTTTTTATATTTCTTTTATTTCTAATTATGTATATAATAGAAAACAATTTTAAATTATTTGAAAGTGTCCAGTGGGCTGCATTTGAGGACAGCCTCACATTTCCTAAAATATACATACTTTTAATTGTTCTTACATTACGCAATTCTGAAAACAATGGGTTTACTGTAATGTTAGTAGTGACTAAGTCAGTATTTCATATTATTTATTTATTTAAATTTTTTAGAATGATGATCACACAATAAATAAAAAAAATTTTTTAAGTTGGCACGAGACCGTTGGTACAAGGTATTTAACAACATTATTTGCATCAACTGAAAATTTAGCTTTGAAGTTTTCTTTCATCTCGTATCAATGATAGTGGCCTGTAGTTTTAGAAGGTTTACATCTATTTATGTGCATGTATAAATAATGGTCGGAGGCATTCCAGCCACGCCAATAAACTAGCGGCACACAGCACTGACCACAGTTCCAGACACAATCTCATTCACACCTCATCAAGCCCATAAAACACACACTTCTAGCTGGCTTCCATTGCCAAACAGAACACACATGCAACATTAGCATTTTCACCACCTCCCTGCACTAAAAGAGGAATTGACCGTTTTCCTCTGCAGGGTTCAGTTTATTATATGATAAAAACATTCACTGCTAATAAAACTAGCACTCTGGTGCACTCTTGTTGCCACTATTTTGGGATTTAATTTATTTTATTATATAAAATCTTGTTAAAAATGCAGTTTTGATTCTCATAATCATGGGTGTTTTTTTTAATATATGATATCTATAAAGTAGAGTCAAACTTGTATTAACCAGCCACTGGTGGAAGTATCAAGGTAACCCCTTGAGACAGTTGGATGCTTAATACAGGTTACAATATGTACTTTATTAGATAACTAACAAATATTCAAGTGACTGCTTTAGACAGGTGATGGCATAACATGTACTAATTAAGCAGGTTTGACTGTATCTATATTCTAAAAAAAAAATTCAGCCTTTAAAATAAGCACTTGTCCATTTGTCCTGACAAGTGAAACTCTACTCGGACAAGCAATACACAGTAAAGTACACTAATAACGAACATGCTTAGAACGAACCTACTGCATAGAACGAACTGACCATAAAGTCCTGTTTTATCTCCTTATACATTACTAACCAACTTATCCAAGTGTGTACAACGAACTACTGCTATAACAAACTATGTATCATTGTCCCTTCCGGTTCATTATATGAGTACTTTACTGTACATTATATACCACTTCTTGACAATGCCAGAATTGACAACCAAAACTTAGTACTCTCTGAAGGAAGTGTCCAGGATATACAGGTATATATGCACAGCATTGCAACTAGAAAAGTGCTTTGAGCATAGCATGGATATGTACATAGCATGTATGATATAAAAAGACAGATTTGTCATGTAGTTGAAGGAACAAGGACTGACATGTTAGTTAGACAGGACAAAAATGGAAAAATGGTTTATTTAATGACGCACTCAAAACATTTTATTGATGATTATATGGCATCAGATGTTAGACAGAAGAAGTTGACAAATAGTTGATTCTGTGAGAAAGATTTTACATAGTATATTCTACATATTGGTGCATGAAAATGAATGTTAAATGAGATTCCATCTTTAATAAATCAACACCTATCGTGTGTCCGACATAATAATAATACTTGCTCAAACAGAACAGTTTTTGTATGTCCTTCAAATGACTGGCCCTCACAGTGAGACCTTTACAATAGATAGCACCTGTAGCACGATTGCCAGTGTTTCTGTTCCTGGTAGCACCTGTAGCATGATTGCCAGTGTTTCTGATGAAAACCTGGGTATGAAACCAATGAACTCTGGATGAGATCTTCTCTCTTCTGATTGCTCCCGTGGTGGATGCCTGCTGCACTGAAAACACGTGTAAATGCAGTCCAGACATGCCAAACATGCAGCTACGGGACTTTGTTTTGTCAATTTGTAAATACCTTCTGCTCTTCATCTGCCCAGGAGACCCCCTCTGACCTTGTGACCTACACCCTTGGAAAGGTACAGGTCAGCCTAATACTGGCGTACAACCTTTGTATGTCAACACCATCATACACAGAGATATGGTTATGTAATCAAACATTAAATTTGTCTATAATTTTTTTCAAACATGGTTTAAAGTTTTGTTTTTATTTAACAACAACACCAGAGGATATTGATTTATTAATCATCAGCTGTTGGATATCAAACATTTGGTAATTCTGGCATATATAGTGTTAGAAAGGAAACCCACTACATTTTTACACTAGTAGCAAGGGATCTGTTATATGCACCATCCCAAAGACATGATAGCACATACTATCGCCTTTGATACACCAGTCATGGTGCACTGCCTGGCACGAGAAAAGGCCCAATGTGCTCACAAACAGGGATCTATCTTAGACTGACCATGCATTGCGCGAGCACTTTACCACTCAGCTACTTCCTGCAACTATTTTTTCAAAATGTTTTCAAATATGGAACTATAATGTAACAGTTTCCTTGATGCCGTTTGCCTGGTTACTACATTATCCTACAATAATATGGCTGTCCACAGATCAGACTATGTTTACTATCAGATGATTCACTCTGCATTGAATTAGCAATTTAATTTAATACAGGTAAGTCACTCACTATCAGTGACTGGAACACTGATGAAAAATTGTTCAACACTTAATGTTGAACACTTTTTCAAAAAGAATAATAGTACAAGAAATTGAGAATGATCTCTATGGATGTAACAATAATTTGTATGTTTTTGCTTTTTTCCCAATTAAAGTGTTTATTTATTTTTATTTTTTTATCCAACTGCCCCCTTTCCTTTCTCTCCTTTGAATTCCATCTCATTTCTTCCTGATCTGGCAACTCCTGTCTTATTTTAATTTAATAATTCCATCATACAGTTCGTTTGTAACTTTTAGTTTGCATAGTGTTGTAGATAAAGAGGAGATGGTCCGAAATATAACATTGTTTTCATGAATTTTTCTAGTACTTAGAACAATTCATCTTTAAATTTTTTTTAAATTAAGCTGTGCAGTTATAGCACAAACAGAAAGGAGAAAACTGTAATATACTGTTCAGACTTTTGAAAGCCATTAGCAGCTAAAAAAAAGCCCAAAACAACTTTTAGTGGAAAGGCTGTCCAAGGTTGACAAAAAAAAAGAACCTATAGGCTATCCTTTTTTAATTAACAGCAGTTGGTTTTTGATATGTATTTCTCCACAGATAGGACAGCAGAGGTCAGAGGCCAAGAACATTAACATTAACATTAACCAGTAACATTAACACTAGCTAAAATGAATTTAAAAAATAAATAAAACAGTGATGCCTTAACCTCTTGTACCTTATGCTTAGATCAGACTGTCAACTGTCACATGAAGTTGACCAACTTGACGGTCACGTTATAATTTCTCCAACTCCCGACTTAGACTGACAACTAACTGGTTGTAGAAGTCATATATGACAAAAATCAAGTTGTAAGAGCACTCAGATTAGCAACTGGACAGTCGTAGAAAGGTGTGAGAGTAGAAAGTTGGCCAACGTTGTCGTGGCAGTTGGTAGTCTGAGCCTAGCATAAGGTAGTGATTTTTTGTCTACCACAGAATCACATCCTACTGTTGTTGTAGTATGGAATGCTAAGGAAACACAACACATAGGACTAATGAGACGAATGTTGGTTATTCATGTTTGGTTGGTTTTGTCCTACCCTCACAATGATCACTGGATCACAAGCAAGGCATAGTACAGGTCCTCTTGGTACATTAGTGTTAATAAGTGCAGTGACCCAACACATGTTTAACTGCAAACATGGAATAATTGCACATCAACTTACATCATGTCTCTGTGATTGTAAACTGACTGTCGTGTGTTCTGTATTGTGATTGGTTAATTACATTCTTTTTCCGGGATCAAATAGACAATAACACCCGGAAAGCTAATGACGTCATTAGAAAGTGACGTCATTAGCAATTGGAACAGGCGAACTTGACGATTCAAGGGTCTACAGTTAGATTGTAGCCAGGTATTTTTTTCAAGAAATGCAAAATATACAGTTAGTTCTGTAGATAAACGATTCAGTTTACAATGGACATAACCATATGGAGTTTTTAGATTTGCGGATGTTATTGTCTATTTGATGCCCGCAAATGTTTCATTTTTGACCTCAGGCTAACGCCTTCGGTCAAAAATGACATTTGTGGGATCAAATGGACAATAACACCCGCAAATCTAAAAAGTCCATATGATTATCTCCTAACTGTTTACTAGAGAAAACTAACAAAACTACCTGCTTCACGAGGCAGAAAGGAAAAACGAAGAAAACATTTTGGTAAGAGATGTAACGCATTCCCCATATGACTGGCGCAATACCATTACCCACATGACTGTACAAACCATTGAACTCAGCCGAATTGCACTGTAAATATACTCATCGTACAAGAATGTGACATCACATTACATGATAAACTATAATCAACAAAATTAATTATGGGCTAGGAAATATTTTAAATATTTTTCTTTAAATATGGTTTTAAAAAATACAGCTCCTTTCATTGTAAGGTGTTGACATTGTAGCGTGATTTAAACAACAATTTAGAGTAAACGAAATTACAAGTATCATTATTAACCAATGTTTAATGAATCCTAAGCAAATGTGCATTTCAGCAGTGTTCATAGATGCCCGAAAAACACACCATGTTCAAAATTTTGTTTAGCATTTTTCACGAGTCAGATTTTACTGAACCAATGTTTAGAAATATCAAAACTTGCTAAAATGATATGATGCTAGCAAAAAATTATTAAAAGGTCTACAGGCACTTGATTAATGTTGTTGAGTATATATTACCGGTAGACTTTCTTTTGTAACACTCTAGAACAAATGTCACATACAATCATCATTTGTTTAACAAGCAATAGCTGTTGGTTTGTAGTATGCTGATGATTCATTCAACATTCCTTTCCTTACCTCAAGCCGTACAACTGCAGATTAAGAGTGACACTGGCTTATTTTTGCTTAGTTAACATATATTATGTATTAGTATACTTATAGTTTTACACTGTGCATTAACATATTCTCTATCCCATACTCACCGGCCTCGGTGGCGTCGTGGCAGGCCATCGGTCTACAGGCTGGTAGGTACTGGGTTCGGATCCCAGTCGAGGCATGGGATTTTTAATCGAGATACCGACTCCAAACCCTGAGTGAGTGCTCCGCAAGGCTCAATGGGTAGGTGTAAACCACTTGCACCGACCAGTGATCCATAACTGGTTCAACAAAGGCCATGGTTTGTGCTATCCTGCCTGTGGGAAGCGCAAATAAAAGATCCCTTGCTGCCTGTCGTAAAAAGAGTAGCCTATGTGGCGACAGCGGGTTTCCTCTAAAAAAAGTGTCAGAATGACCATATGTTTGACGTCCAATAGCCGATGATAAGATAAAAAATCAATGTGCTCTAGCGGCGTCGTTAAATAACACAAACTTTACTTTTTTTACTATCCCATACTCAGTCACTGGCCTTAAGGTAAAAAGTTAAACATTGATTGTTCTTCCTTTTAATTATTATGTAGGCTGATGTTTGTATGCCTGGCTATGCAAACTTTTGTTCCAAGCCAAGCTACTAGCCATGCCAGAGACCAGGCTTGGGATAGACATGCCTGAATCTTAAATAGGATATGGACACATTTATATAGTTCAAGACCAGGGCAATGCAAAAACAATAGTGGTGAGATACCTACTAGCATGTTAGTGTCCCCTAAATTATTTTGATTGATATACTATATACTTTACATGAAGTCCTTCAGATGTGATGGGAGTATGAAATTACTGATGTCATGATGATGCTGATCGTGATGAAAATGACAATGTTGTTGTTGTTGTTGTTGTTGTTGATGTTGATGTTGATGACAATGTTATTTCCACTGTACTGATTGACACACAAGAACTCCACAGGTATGAAAACATTCAGGTCAGGCAACATAAATACCTTCCCTGTGTTCATTATGACAAATTCTGCCACGCATCACTTTCCTAGAGGAATCCACTTAATGTGTACTACTCTCTGGTTCATCTTGGTGCCAATGAGAACAAACTAGTGAACTCACTGCATGAATCTCCATCATCGTTTTCCTATTCCAGCTAGCTTGTTAATGTGTTCATCAAATACTCTACAAGGTATGTGCAGATATTGCAAGGGCAGTGTCACTGCTTAGTCTTTAGCAGTTCAGCTGGTGTGTTTATGCATCCAAGGTTATAGAGAGTTAATCCAACTTTCCCCTAAAGGACCAGGGGCCTGATTCACTAAACTCTCGCAACTGTGATCTCGCAGTGCAATGCTAAGACTTGAAAAGAGAATGCTTTGTTGTCTAGCAGAGCCTATGAGACCTTTATGAATTAAAAACAAAAGAAAGAATTGTTTTATTTAACGACGCACTCAGCACATTTTATTTACGGTTACATGGTGTCAGACATATGGTTAAGGACCACACAGATTTTGAGAGGAAACCTGCTGTCGCCACTACATGGGCTACTCTTTCCGATTAGCAGCAAGGGCTCTTTTATTTGCACTGCCCACAGGCAGGATAGCACAAACCATGGCCTTTGTTGAACCATTTATGGATCACTGGTCGGTGCAAGTGGTTTACACCTACCCATTGAGCCTTGCGGAGCACTCACTCAGGGTTTGGAGTCGATATCTGGATTAAAAATCCCATGCCTCGACTGGGATCCGAACCCAGTACCTACCAGCCTGTAGACCGATGGCCTAACCACGACGCCACCGAGGCCGGTAACCAGGAGCCTAATTCACTAAACTCTCGCAGCTTTGCAATCTCACAGTGCAATGCTAAAAGACTTGAAAAGAGGATGCTTTGTTGTCTAGCAGAGCCTAAGAGATCTTTGTGAATTAGGCTCCATGTCCATAAATTAGTTCAATGTCTCATTAACACAATCTTTTTGTTATCACTTTCCTCTTTTTACCGTCTTTTATCCACACAGACATATTCCGAAGAAAACATATGTTTTTTATGTTTAGACATTAAACAAATATTTAAAAACTTTCGAGAATTTGTTTCAATATATTTTCTTTTTCAATGACCAAAATGGCTGTCAATGTTAAAATCATTACTAGTGTTTACGTTAAACTTTGTTTCTAGTTAAAGGAGTGCAGAGGGTATTCATGGTTTATTTTTGTTTTTATCCCTGATCTTGTCAGTGCCACATTCAGGCACATGTCAACAGTTTTGATTGGCTCCCTGACTACAGCAGAGGTGATGTCTGCTGCTCCGTAACAAAACATCCTAGGCAGGGAAGCATGGACATCTGGCCTTACTTTCATGCTACACCTAGGATGTCGCAGATATGCTGCAAATGGACCCTGCAAAAGCAGCAAGGGAAAGAAAGGTAGAGGGCTCTGCTGGAGAAGAAATAAGAATGTGTCAAAGAGTCTCCCAGCTGTTCATTTTAATTGTTTGTGTGATCTTCAAATATAAACTACATTCTGACTGGATCTGTGCACACTACCTTGTAGAAAAATGTTGTTCCTCCATGAAAGGAGTTTCTACTACAATGCAGCTAAAATTAAATTCCTGGTTAGAATGTGTTTACCTATAAACAGCAGTTCAGAAAAAACTTTCAAATCAAAATATTAAATCACTGCAAAAAAAAAATATATATACATTTAGAAATATAATATGTTGGAACTCAAACTGCAACAATCTAATTAAGGAAATCAGTTAAAAACTATGCTCTTTTTTTTAGTTCCAACTTATAGTCAGTGACATAAATATTGCACTTTATTGAATATTATTTAGTATGCCTATTATCAAAAGCAGTCTTTAAAAGGGTTAACTGAAATACTAGGATAGTTTTTCTCAGATATGGTATAAAAAATTAGTGTATTCATATCTAAGATGAGATGCTGTGAAAGCCTAGAATACCTAACCAGGACAGAGATTTTTAGGTTAGTGTGAAGGAAGAAACATACTGCTGCAACAATGACTCAGTACACATTAGTAAGAACTCTTGAACATCCGATCTCCCACCGATACTCAGCACAGCTGTTGATATGCCAGTTGTGGAGCTCCGTTTTGAATGGCAGAAATCCAATGAGTTTATTTAAGGGTATGGATCCTACAAAAGTAGATGTACCCCACTAAATGATAACCTCTAGCATGGAACTGATACAACAAGGTAAAATCACTATGATCTCAACAATTGGTGCATCACGGTAACAGATTCCTGCAAAAATACAACACTTGGAGCTGTTCCCAGAAGTAGTGGCCTCCTTTCTGTTTGTGTGCTACCTTCCCTGCTGGATGATAAATCACAAAGTTCCCAAGTGCATAAGGAAGGAAGGAAGGAAATGTTTTATTTAACGACGCACTCAACACATTTTATTTACGGTTATATGGCATCCGACATATGGTTAAGGACCACACAGATATTGAGAGAGGAAACCTGCTGTCGCCACTTCATGGGCTACTCTTTTCAATAAGCAGCAAGGGATCTTTTATATGCACCATCCCACAGACAGGATAGTACATACCACGGCCTTTGTTACACCAGTTGTGGAGCACTGGCTGGAATGAGAAATAGCCCAATGGGCCCATCGATGGGGATTGATCCCACACCGACCGGCCATCGGGCGAGCACTAACCCATTGGGCTACATCCCACCCAGCAAGTGCATACGGCAACACTTCAGTTGTGAAACAAAAAGATATTCTACTGTAAGAAGCTGGGTGTCTCAACATACTACCACAGAGCACAACATGAATGAAAAAATAACAGCATAAATTTTGTGTTTGTAAATTAATAAACAGTAGTGACCTTAACCTCTATCAGTAAACAAACGTAACGGAATCCATGTTAATTACACCCTACTACATTGTTTAACCAATGACAATATTATTTACACTCCAGCACATTGTTTAACCAGAGACTATTACGGTAGGTATATAATATAGCATGTATATATAACACTGTCTAGAATGGTTATGGGTAATATTTTTGTAACAAAGAGGGGTGGGACGTAGCCCAGTGGTAAAGTGCTTGCTCGATATGCAGCAGTCGGTCTGGCATTGATCCCCATCAGTGGGCCCATTGGGCTATTTCTCATTCCAGCCAGTGCACCATGACTGGTATATCAGAGACCATGGCATGTGCTATCTGTCTGTAGGATGGTGTATATAAAAGATCCCTTGTTACTAAAAGAAAAAATGTAGCAGGTTTTCTCTCTAAGACTATATGTCAAAATTACCCTATGTTTGACATCCAATAGCTGATGATTAATGTATCAATGTGCTCTAGTGGAGTTGTTAAACAAAGCAAACTGTACACAGGGACAGGACAGCACATATGGCCTTCAGTAACAATCTTGAATCTTCAGGGACAGGCCTGTTTGTCTGACCCTTTATAACTTCGGCTCCTGCTCATCTTAAGAGATTTATCATGTTTAACATTTGTCTTTCATGCCATCAGTGCTGAAAATGACCTTGTGTAAGCCAGTACTAGAGGCTTCTGTATAAAACACGTAAAGCTATGAATAAAATAATAAGCAACTGCATGAGGCCAACACCACCACTGGCAGGTTAAGCTGCCCAAGCTCTTGTACAAGTCATTACCTAAGGTCTGTGCAGGAAACATGTAAAGAGATGAATAAAATAATAAGCAACTGCATGGGGGCATGGCCGGAGTGTGGCAAGTTGAGCTGCCCAAGCTCTTTGTACAAGTTGTTACCTAAGATCACTGTAGGCAATGTGTAAAGCTAGAAATAAAATAACAAGCAACTGAACTGGGGGATGGGCAAAATGTGGCAAGTTGAGCTGTCCCAGAGATTACAGTGGAAATCACTTTTCACCCACATTTACGCCAGCATGATGGCAAGAAAAGACTGCACAGGATATACAACCTGATACATGACATCTGACCTCTGACCTGTTGCTACCTCCCATTCAGTGGCATTAACAAGTTCTAGACATTAATGAGTTCTCACATCAACTTCTATCATTATTTATGGTGAAGTTAATTAAAACTCTGGGATTATAAACACAGCCTTGTAATTTTTCTTTTAGCTTCATATGCCTTGACAAAGGGAAGTAGAATCAGGAGCTGAAATTTATGATTCGCTCAACAATCGGGGATGGGCATTTAATTCCATTTGTCTTGTTTAAGTCAAGAGATAAAGTTTTTTAATCCCATTTATCTTGTTTAAGTCAAGACATAAAGACATTTAATGTTAAAATTATTGTTTAAAATATTACTGGTCTATAATTGAATTCTGGATTTGATTATGCCTCCAGTTGTTATTAAAATCACCCAAGTGGAACAAACACACTGACGTTTGAGTAAATTACTTCTTGTGGGATAATTAAAGACAAAAATAACAAAGAAGTCTAACAAATCCTTTTTAATTTGAAAATGACCGTTAAACTGAATATGAATTTACCTATTTTACAGCACGTTGGAGTAATCTAAATTGATAACATAAGTTGTTTCTTGCTAAATACTACATGGAAGAAGAAAAAAGAAGAAGGACATGTTTTATTTAATGATGCACTCAACACATTTTATTTATGGTATATGATTAAGGATCACACAGATAGTGAGAGAGGAAACCCGCTGTCGCCACTTCATGGGCTACTCTTTTCGATTAGCAGCAAGGGATCTTTTATATGCCATCCCGCAGACAGGATAGTACATACCACAGCCTTTGTTACACCAGTTGTGGAGCACTGGCTGGAACGAGAAATAACCCAATGGGTCCACCGACGGGGATTGATCCTAGACCGACTGTGCATCAAGCGAACACTTTACCACTGGGCTACGTCCCGCCTCAAATACTACATGGAAGCACACAAATCTAATGTAATTTTTACAATTTTTTAATTCTTTTTTTGTTCTCTCTCCATATTTTCTTTACATTTAATGTTGCCTGCATGTCGTGAATCTGTGGTCACAGTATCTCAGTGATACATCAGCACTTGCCTCTTAAAGCCAGACTAGACCCCTGTTTACAGATAAGCAGAAATGAAAAATATTGTAAAATGATTTAGTTTTTTCAGGGAGTGAAAGTGTTACTGATAAGACAATGATAAAAACAGGACCGAAAGTATTGCATTTGATGAAAGTCTTTGATTGAAATGGTTCACAACTGTTCAGGGTTCCTGATTAAATATTTCCACCACTCTCCTGGAATAAGCACTGCATGTTACATGTTAACAGATGGCAGCACGGGGGCTTTGACATATGGCATGGAAGCTTAAAAGTATCCCTTGACATATCAGCTTATCTTCTATACTTCTGGTGAGTTGGATGGCTTTTTTTCTTTGTGTGCTTGCAGAGTCTAACCAGAAAGGGTAGGGGTAGGAGGGGAGAGAGGATTGCAGGGAATATGTATGTATGCAATGTTAAATGACTCCATTATTCCATG
This sequence comes from Gigantopelta aegis, assembly GCF_016097555.1. Classification (NCBI taxonomy): domain Eukaryota; kingdom Metazoa; phylum Mollusca; class Gastropoda; order Neomphalida; family Peltospiridae; genus Gigantopelta; species Gigantopelta aegis. The sequence goes on from NC_054702.1 coordinate 63,706,285, forward strand.
TATCAATTTTAAAGAACATCTGTATTATGAAGAATGTCTGAAAAGTTTGGGTTTTTTAATGTTGATTTCAATGTAAAATAACATGAAATAATTATCGTTTGGTTTATTGTTTTTAATGCTATAATTTTCTTGTAATTAATTAATTTTAAACTGGCAGATAATTCTTATTATATGGAATCATATTATGTCTCTCATAATATACCACTATAAAAATATAACTAGATTGTTAAGCATACATTATGACTTGTTTTGATGCACAAGACAAACTATAAACTTAAGAATGAAAAACGTCCTGATCCTCGTTTTATGAACCGATCTTAGCACAAAGATAACCTTATGCACAGAAGGTAGCTTAAGGTCATCTTAGCACTAAGATCAATTCATAAAATTGGGTCCTAGTTATTAACATCTATTTCATAACTAGTATTTCTTATGGCTTTTAAAATTTATTCACAAGGAAACAAAGATGATTAGAAGTAAACAAAATCTTTTGATTTGTCATCCAAAGTACAATAATGTCCTTGATAACATATCCTTTTTTAAGTTAATGGTAGTAGAAACCCTAAAACAAACAGCTGCACCAACAAGGATTCTGATTGGTGCGATTTAGTACATTCTTCCTGATTGGTTCAATTCTTAATGAACTCTTTCTGTGATTGGAGCAATTCATTAACAAAGCAGCTGACAACACATCTAGGATGAGGCTCAAAATGTCTGGCTTCATGCATAGGGGAATTTCTTGTTTGTTTTTAGTTGTAGAGGAGTAATTTGTTTTGAAATCTTTTCCAGCAGGAAACTAATGTTTTTTCTCAAATGAATTTTCCAATTCATTAGTTGTAAGACATCCCCCTTCAGTATGGCTTCTCACATGGCTATGCTACTGCCAGATGCTCATTATTGCCATCCAGTTGGCCGTTTATTTCTGGAATGTAGTTAACGCCATAGTTTGTCTTGTTTATTAACAAAGTCGACATCAAAACTGTTAAAAGTTGTCAATTCCTAGACCATTGCTATAACAAAAGTTCTGTTATAATGAATGAGAAGGTCAGAAAGCATAATGTCAATAATTCATAGTTGACACACATCAACAAATTCTCACATACATGACCTAAACAGTGGTATATATAAGCAGCTAGATGTGTTTAGGTATATTTGTTTCTACTGCTATATTAAAATATTAAATTATATATATTACAAGTTTTCTACTGTTATATAAAAATATTTTAATATTATATTTGTTAATTGTTCTACTGCTTTATTAAAACATTAAATTCTAATTTTGTTTATGAGAAATGGTATTAGTTCACATAATTATACTGTCACCCTGTTCATTTTCAATATTAAATATTTTTTTGAAATTATTTTTTTTACTGCATTTTTATTTTCAGATACTACAAACACTCGTTCAGTTTAATGAAAAATCAAAGAAAGTTTTTGTTTGCTCTGAACAAAGTTGATCAATCTGTTACGTTCATGAAATAAGGAAGGAAGGAAATGTTTTATTTAACAATGCACTCAACACATTTTATTTATGCTTATATGGCATATGGTTAAGGACCACATAGATACTGAGAGAGGAAACCCGCTGTCGCCACTTCATGGGCTACTCTTTTCGATTAGCAGCAAGGGATCTTTTATATGCACCATCCCATAGACAGGATAGCACATACCACGGCCTTTGATATACCATTCGTGGTGCACTGGCTGGAGCGAGAAATAGTTCATGAAATAAATTCAGAAACACAAAACAGGACATTTCATCTTGTATTACTCCAAACCAGCCTCGGCGGTGTCGTGGCAGGCCATCAGTCTACAGGCTGGTAGGTACTGGGTTCGGATCCCAGTCGAGGCATGGGATTTTTAATCCAGATACAGACTCCAAACCCTGAGTGAGTGTTCCGCAAGGCTCAATGGGTAGGTGTAAACCACTTGCACCGACCAGTGATCCATAATTGGTTCAACAAAGGCCATGGTTTGTGCTACCCTGCCTGTGGGAAGCGCAAATAAAAGATCCCTTGCTGCTAATCGGAAGAGTAGCCCATATAGTAGTGACAGCGGGTTTCCTGCCAAAATCTGTGTGGTCCTTAACCATATGTCGGACACCATATAACCGTAAATAAAATGTGTTGAGTGCGTCGTTAAATAAAACATTGCAATATACAATTAACTATCAACCCAGACACTATAACAGTAAATAGTAATATATATGCAACTCAGATACTATAACAGTATATATGGCAAAAGGCTCTATTCAGTAATTGACAAGGAAAGGGCAAATTCAACTTCAAATTGATCCTAGCACTAACAACGTCTTCTATGAGGCTATTCAACTTCAAATTGATCCTAGCACTAACGTCGTCTTCTATGAGGCTGATATAGTGGAATGTCTGCAAGACCAGCAATCCCATTAGCTTGTTGTACAGGGCGCTAATTATGAGCTGCCAATCTCTGCACCTCGCCTGTCCACTGGGCTATGTAAAGTGTCCGAACTCATTACATCCCAGACTGAGCAGTCCTGACCAGAATACCAGACACAAGGCCAACTGACCGGAATACCAATATCAACAGTGTGCATTTGTGCAGCAAATCTCAGCCGGTTCAGTCTGAAAGTGATTTAGTAAAAATTTTTTCCAGTTTTCTTGGGAAAAGAAAAATGGGTTATTTGTCTATTACATTGTGTATTATTTTCAGTCTAGTTATTTTATTATATTGTTTATTTAGAATTGGTTGGTGTGATTGAGATGGATAAACCGGCCTCGGTGGGACAGTGGTTAAGCCATCGGACTACAGGCTGGTAGGTATAAGGTTTGCAGCCTGGTAGTGGCTTCCACCCAGAGTGAGTTCTTTAGGGCTCAATGGGTAGGTGTAAGGCAACTACACCCGCTTTTCTCTTTCACTAAGCAACTAACAACTAACCCACTGTCCTGGACAGACAGCCCAGATAGCTGAAGTGTGTACCCAGGACAGTATGCTTGAACCTTAATCGGATATAAGCACGAAAATAAGTTGAAATGAAATGAGGTGGATAGATTGCTCAATGGTTGGTTGATTGGTTGGTTATTTGAGTATGCAGCTAGGTGAGTGGGGGGGGGGGGGGGGGGGGTTTAGATTGGTGGGTTTTACATGGTTGGATGAATGAATGGATAAACAGATGGATGGATGGATGGATAAGATGAATGGATGGATAAGATGAATGGATGGATGGATGGATGGATGTACAGATGGATGGATGTACAGATGGATGAATGGCTGGATGAAACTAATGCAGGAGTGAATTTTGTTGTAGCTGGATGGACGCATATTATTAAAACTCTAATTACATCTGGAAACTTTAAAAAAAGGTAAAAAAAGAAGAAACTTATCAATGTTCAAATATGATTTAGTTGTTTTGTTTAGCTCTTTAATTAATGAACACACATATTTCACTGTAAAGTGGAGTGTATGGCCACAGATGACTGTCAGGACAGGTGTTGGGATCTAATGAGCTTCTGTTCCAACTGGCTTTCGTACAAGCTTATTCTAGCTGAGCACAGGAAGGAAATTGTTTATTTAACAACGCACTCAACACATTTTATTTACGGTTATATGGCATCAGACATATGATTAAGGACCACACAGATATTGAGAAAGGAAACCCACCATCGCCACTTCATGGGCTACTCTTTTCGATTAGCAGCAAAGGATCTTTTATATGCACCATCTCACAGACAGGGTAGGACATACCACAGCCTTTGATATGCCAGACGTGGTGCACTGGCTGGAACAAGAAATAGCCCAATGGGCCCACTGACGGGGATCGATCCCAAACTGACTGCGCATCAAGCGAGTGCTTTACCACTGGGATACGTCTTGCTCTAGCTGGGCACAGATTTTGTCTCATACCATCTTCCTGTTTAGAATGAGAATTACAAACTACCGGGTACTCACCAACATTCTCCCATACTTTAACAAAAAGACTTATACATTTATATTTCATACTTATTGGTCTCCTTGAAAATGATTCTGTAGATTTTTTGTAATCTAATTTTTAAAGTACTTTGTTAAGGAAAAACAATATACATTTTTGAAGATGACATACAGACAAAATGTTGAATTTTAAACTTTTAAATTTTTTTTTTTAAAGTGAATGTTTTTTTGACAATGAATTTTTGAAAAAGGAAAAAGAATGAAACAGAGAATAATACATGAGTGGCCGTTAGATGTCATTTATCTCACAACAAGTTGTTTTAAAATGTATTTAACGAGATTGATACACTTTTAAACAACGAGTTGTGAGATAAATGGTATCTAACGGACACAAATGTATTATTCTATTTCTTACATATCCTCAAAAACCAGGTTTTAAGCAAATTTTAACATCTTTTCCAACTAAAAGTTATTTACAGCCGTTGCACTTGTAGCTAACATACGCATCACAGACCCATGATTGTCAGGTTAACTATACGCCACAATGTAATTGATTTCCATCGTGTAGTTTTTCATTGATGTATGGCAGTGGTGACCTGGTCATCACCTAGGAGCAGCCAGTCGTATGTCTTGAAATTAACAAACATACATGTGTAAACAACCATGTGTTATCAAAAATAATGCATGGTGTTCTCACCAACAGGTGTGTAAGAAATGCAATTCTTACATGAAAATAAGACACTTATTGATCATGTCTTTCTCCAACCCTAAAAAATCACCTTGTTTTAGGTTTAACTTTCTCAACTAAGTCAAAACTGCAAAATTCAACACATAAAATTTCCATTTGAATCCATTCTGAGTTGAACCTGACAGCCAGTGAACAGAGACAGAAATGCTGCAATCAATCACATTGTGCTGTGCTATAAACTGCTCTTCAAGCTTCCTCCACCACACCAAACTGTCCATCAAACTCTGGATCCCACTAAACTGCCAACCGTTTCCTCTGAGGACTTGTGATGAACCAGACAACATCATAGGAATGTGTTTGGTGATTAGTATTACACAGCCAGGGTGTTAGCCCACACACCTTCCAAATAATGACATCAGCTAGATCCCAACTGGTAGCATCACCAGTGGTCATTTGAGGGATTTGTTTAGAGTATTACCCATCAGGTAGGTTGAAGACAGGTTGTAAGGAGAAGGGAGTTAATGCTCCATCAGGGAGTAAATGCTCCATCATGTTGTAGTGATGCAAGAATACTGCTTTCTAAACAGTAGCTCTAATATGGCAGCAGATGTGGATCGGTGTTTACACCACAGTGTCCAGTTCAAACAAACATGAACTCTTGTGTTAGTATTACCCAGAACAGCAGATCCATCTTGGACAATACACAGTTCTGGTGATTAGGGTCTAAGCTGGAAGCATTGTAAACATTTATTAAAATGATGACAGTGGCAGATCCAAGAGTGATTGGTGTACATTCTGGATATATTGTTAATTTTATTTTTGAAGTGAAAGGAATGACGAGTTCAGAACAAGCAAAGTGTCTACAATTCCTTTTTAAAATATTGCTTAATAATCTGTTTTTATATTATACTATTTGTAAAGCAAATTAAATTTTAATAATGTCAAAAAGTTATGTTATGGATATTTTTTGTAATATGTTCTTTCCTACTTTTCTTCTCTATTATTAACATTACTTCTGCAATGACTGACCTATCTTGGGTTTGTTTCATTCATATCCATCCATCCATCCATCCATATCCATCCATCCATCCATCCATATCCATTAATTCATTTTAATTTGATTTTCATGCTTATATCCAGTTAATATTTCAAGCACGCTGTCCTGGTCACACACCTCGGCCATCAGGCCTCTCCATCTAGGACTGTGAGTTAATGGTTGGTGGTTGTTGAAAGAGAAGTCAATGTAGGGCCTTTCAACTATTTGTTAAAATACACTCTGTATGAGAGCTGTTACTGGGAAGTGAACCCAGTGCCCATCAGCCTTAAGTCTGATATAGTTCAGCCACTTGGAAGCCAGTTTCATTCACAACACAATCCATCTGTATTATGATGAGTTAAAACATTGAAGTTTCTTTTGTTTAACAACACCACTGGAGCACATTTGTTTTTAATTTCTGGATGTCAAACATTTGTTAATTGACAGTCTTCAGACAAAACCCACTAAATGTTTTCATTAGCAGCAAGGGATCTCTTACATGTACTTTCCCACACACAGTACAGTACATACCACAGCCGTTGATAAACCAGCCACAGAACAGTGGTTGGGATGGGATGGGCGTGTCGATCCTCACTCAAGCACTCTTCCAACCGAACTACATCATGCCACCTATGATGAGTTGAATGCAATGATCTACAGTGCAGCGAACTTTCAGCATGCTGGTCAACTCAATGTAACAGACAGCCAGCCAGCGATAGGAAGGAAGGAAGAAAATGGTTTATTTAACGATGCACTCAACACATTTTATTTATGGTTATATGGCGTTAGACATATGGTTAAGTACCATACAGATATTGAGAGAGGAAACCCGCTGTCGCCACTTCATGGGCTACACTTTTCGATTAGGGATCTTTTATATACACCATCCCACAGACAGGATAGTACATACCATGGCCTTTGATATACCAGTCGTGGTGCACTGGCTGGAACGAGAAATAGCCCAATGGGCCCACAGACGGGGATCGATCCCAGACCGACCGCACATCGAGCGAGCACTTTACCACTGGGCTACGTCCCGCCCCATGATTAGTTGAATGCAATGATCTACAGTGCAGCAGACTTTCAGCATGCTGGTCAACTCAATGCAACAGACAGCCAGTGATAGGAGTTTATCACATACAGGTGTTGGGTTCATCAGGGAAAGCATGTAGTCATCACATTCCGCAGCCGTCAAGACATGATCTTCTTACGCAACAATAGCTAACACATGTAACTGGTCAGAATATTAATCTGTTCAACACATACACAGAGGCACCAAGGTAAACACACAAATGGAAATGATCGCCAATCAAAAGAAAGTTTTATTCAGTTTTGGAAACGTGTTCTGATGCAACTGGAACTATTAAATTATTAATTATGGAGTTGAGCTTTAGAAGAGTAGATTAATGTTCTGTATTCTATCATCAGTGTGCAAGTGAGTATCAGTTAAGAGGTTACACCTACAGGAAAAGTTGTCTGAGAGTGCTTGTTTGATGTTCCCAAGATCAGAAGATCAAGGCAGGACCAAATTACCTTCCTTCCTCATATGAACGTTCAAGGGGATGATGGAGTCTTTCTCAGTTGGTAGAACACTTACTCTTGGTTCCTGGGTCATAAGATCAAACCTCCTCAGCAGACATTTTGGGGTTTTCCTCTTTCCTCATCCCAACCAGTGCTTTACAACTGGTATATCACAGGTCATGGTATGTGCTGTCTTGTTTGTGGGAAAGGGCATATAACATATTCCTTGCTGCTAATGAAAAAGTGTTGTAGGTTTCTTCTGAAGACTTTTTGTTTCAATTATAAAAAAAATTTTGTCATCCAATAGCTGATGATGAATTAATCAATGTAATATTAAAAAAAACACAAAAAACCACAAAAACTTTTAGCTTCATAAAAGAAAAAAACCCTCGTCTCTACAGACCCTAAGGAGCCACTGTACAAAACCTATCATACCTTGAAGTGATCATAAGTGATAGTTGTAACAACATTTCATGGTGTTCATAAAAGTACTGTTATATTGAAAAAGAAAAAAATGTTTTATTTAACGATGCACTCCACACATTTTAATTACGGTTATATGGCGTCAGACATATGGTTAAGGACCACACAGATATGGAGAGGAAACCCGCTGTCGCCACTTAATGGGCTACTCCTTCCGATTAGCAGCAAGGGATCTTTTATATGCACCATCCCACAGACAGGATAGCACATACCACGGCCTTTGATATACCAGTCGTGGTGCACTGGCTAGAGCGAGAAATAGCCCAATGGGCCTACCGATGGGGATCGATCCCAGACCGACCGCACATCGAGCGAGCACTGTACCACTGAGCTACGTCCCGCCTCCTGTTATATTGAATGCATCAGTTTTGATGGTGTTAACAACATTTCATAGTGTTCATAAAAGTATTGTTATATTGAATACATCAGTTTTGTATGAAATATATATATCAATGCAAGTTTTTAAACAACAAATTAACATCAGCTGAATTTTATAGTTAACGTTTTCATTAGTGCACTGATATCGACTGTAATCAATTCTGAAAGTAAATCAATTGGTAAAATGGGTCCAAAATGACAATCTGTAAAAACCAAAATCATTAATTGTAATATAACCAGATTTTCCAATCATCAGATTTCTCAGACTGAGAAAATCATGATAGCTTAGGCCAAAAAAAAAGAAAAAAAGTCAAGTCTCTGGTCAGACCAAAGTTCCAGAATTGATGCGGCGATGCACAGACAAGGTGGGTATATTTAGTGGGTTTTTATGTCCTCCTCATTTGCCTTGATCTATCCTCAATGGCCATGGTGCCTCATCCCTTGCCTTTTTATTACTTAAGACTTTGACAACAAATATTTTTAAACAAGCCATTCTGCTCATTCAGGACCTGTTTTAGAGAGAAATTAAAGAAAGCTAATGGTCCAAGTCAGCATATATACCATTTTGGCTCCTAGCAAGAAAAGACTGGCAAAAATTGATGTCCAACTGTGGGAAATTAAATTGTTTTTAAAATGTTGATGGGCATAGGTCATAATCGACACATGTGCTGACCAGAGACCAGAAATTTATTTTGTTTGGCCTTAATAAAAAAAAATCCACTTGAAGTTGACATTTTAAGCCAATAGCTGAAACAATTATTTATTGAAGAGGAAATCAAGCACCCCCTCTTACTTTGTTCTTAATAATTGATACTAAACAGAATCTTCAGTAATACGATTACCTCCAGTTTTCTCTCAGAACTTCACATCAGAGAAATGGAGACACTTATAATACTTTAGACTTATTGATTTTGTTTACTTGAGAACAAATAAAATATAAAATCATTTGCAAAATAAAAAGGCTTTCAAAACACCATTGTATCATCTTTCAATGATATTAAACCTATTAATTCTAAATTGTGTTAACCCCTATTGAACTAGAAGACAAACAATGATATTATATTACATTAATATTAAATTGTCTTAACCCCTATACAATTACTGGTATTTCACAGTTGGAATGTGGCAGGGTGGGGCTGGATGGGATGAGATGTGATGATTGGATGGATGTTAAAAACAAACCTAATACTATCTTTGACCCTCTGTTGCTATCTACAAGAAGATACTTCATATATTAAACAGCTTCAGTCAACGTAATTATGACCATCATCAAACAAACACATAAATTAAAACCTTTACAGCTTCTAATCCCCCCTGGATATAAAACAAGACATACAACCATCTGAAAATGACACCAGTATTGCACCATAAACTTTTCCTTTCTTCAGTCCCGTGCCTATCAGGTAAGTTAATGGTCATGATAATTAACATAATGTCTTTTTGATAAGCTGGCTCTTGTCCCATCAAAGTAAAGAGCAGCCCAGCTAGAGGCACGCCTAAACACAGGTTCCCTATCATCAGCTGTAGCTGCTGCCCTTAGCCCACAGAGCCTGCTATCAGTGATCACACTTGGTGTGTCCCATAGGGAGCACTTCAAAGACCATGATGAAACAAATTATCATTATCCACATCTCATCAGCTTCCTAAGCAGGGCACAATTAAGCACACAGGGAATGATGAGCTTTCAAACAGCTGAGGCTCACTGTAAAACAATACCCGGTTGTTTGGAAACATGTATCGGTAGTTGTAAAGTGGATCACAAAGATGTAGAAGTCATTTTGTAAAAGTGGACCATAAACATAGAGGTGATGTACTACATGTTACACAGACTGTTATAAAAGGGACTTTGTCCAAAACAAGTGCAGGGTGTAGAAGAGAACTTGCCTAGAGGTGTGATGGGTCATAGGACTGATCACATTCAATGAAACCATTGGTTTTTTCACCTTCCCTCAATATCCTAATACTGGTGCATCAAAGGACGTGGTACATACTGTCCTGTCTGTGGGGAAAGTGCACATAAAACATTACTTATTGCTTTTCAGAAGTAACCTATATGATATCTGTGGTTTTCTTTTCTCACATTAAACTTCCTCCAAATATTGAAATAGTCATGTTATAGACCCCAAATAATCATAGTTTAAAATATGCCAAAGTGTTATTAGCAAATATATTCCTTTTCTTTCATCTGTCTAAACTGAACTAATAAAATAATAAATAGAAAAATTAAGTTTGAAGATGCACAATTGCAAAATCTGTAAAAGAAATCCAATTCAGATTGTTATTGTTATTATTATTTCCTCCATCAAAGCCTAATGACCTGTTGACCAGATTCCGTCCTGAGATTACCTACGAATGCACACACACCGTGTTTTCCAATGGGACTGGAAGCACAATAAGGCACACTTTGTTCCACGGTTGTGAGATAATTCATAGAATTACACCAACATGGGAGTTCTTGGTGTAAACATTGTGTTGGAACTTATCACCAGATCCAGAACCTGGCATAGAGCAATCACAACAAGACGTCTTGTTATCAACGCACTAACATTATCAGTCACTCAGCATTACTTCATATCAGTCTAGCAAGAATCAAGGGACAAACATTCCTTGTTTAACAATATTCTGGATAATTGTTCATTCAGTGGTTATTAACTACTAGACATAGAGAGTATGACACTTAGTCTAAAAATGAGAAATGAAAAAAAAAACAACACAATATGAATATAATCTCTAGTGGTATTGTTAAACAAAACAAAACAAACTTTAACTGAACAGGATTTAGCTGAGTTGTTAGATAATTTAGCTGAGGTGCTTGGGTCATAGGATTGAGCCCCTAATGCTGTGGTATGTCCTGTCTTGTATGCAAGGAAGTGCTTTTAAAATATCCCTTGCTGCTAATGAAAAAATGTAGCTGGTTTATTCTGAAGAATATGTTTGAATTACCAAATGTTTGACATCCAATAGTCGATGATTAATAAATCAATGTTCTAGTGGTTTTGTTAAACTAAACAAACAAACATGTCTGACATCCAATAGCGATGATTAATTAATCAATGTGCTCAAGTGGAGTCATTAACTGAACAAACAAATTTTTAACTGAAATTATCATATACCAGGGAAAAGAAATCCGTGCAACAATCTATACAATCTTTGGTCGGTGACATTTTACATAATATACATCTAGACAAAAAAATGTCTGGTGTGTCTCTTCATTTCCATCATACTAATCTTAATCACTTAGCAGCAGGGTTTCTTTTTCTCATTCTCTTGACAAAAATAGCAGTCAACAGGTACTTAATAAAGTGTGCTGGGGTGTCCATTAATTTTCATCATATTATTGTTTATTTTCTTGACAAAAACAATCAATAAACAATATCCTAGGGAATCCCTTCATTACCAACATATTACTGGTTTTCTTATACCTTTGATAAAAAAAATGATCAATATGTACTTAGTAAACAATGTGTTGGGGTGTCCTTTCCTTTCCAACATATTAATGGTTTTCTTCTACCCTTTACAAAAACAGTGACCAATAGGTACTTAGTAAACAATGTGCTGGGGTGTCCCTTCCTTTCCAACATATTAATCATTTTCATATTCTCTTTACAAAAAACGGTGACTAACAAGTACTCAATAAACAATGTGCTGGGGTGTCCCTTCACTTCCACACCGACATCAGTGTTAACACTGACTAGCAGTCAACTAATTCTATGACTGAAATCTCGCATGCAACTCTTGGCCCTGTTCACAATGACACGTGTTCCACAACAGCCAGTCCACTGGGCACTGTTGTTGTGAGCGGACTCACGGTGAATGTCTAATGGTGGAGATAACCACATTAGGTCAGCTCAAACATGACTGGGGCCTCAGTCAGCGACTTATCACTGTCCCGTGGAGATTTAATTCTCTAGATGTTACCAGTATCAAAAGGATTTAAAAAGATTCCTTTCCCCAACAACTGTATCAACACTGAGGCAACTGAGATTTGATATTTCTGCAGACACCAACTTTACAGCCTATGTAGAGAAAATGGGATCTGTTTTTTTTTCTGTGGGATCTTAGTGGTTTGTGTCTGACATTCCTTCACACAGTTTGAACCATAGTTATCACAGGTCTGACTAAATTATGGGACTTGTTCCTCATGATATAAAATACATGTATTGGATGTCACACATTTGGTAATTTTTGGAAAGTCTTGGAAGAAAGATACTATATTTTTCCATTAGCAATAAGGGATCTTTTATATGCACTTTGCCACAGAACAGCACATCCCACAATATTTGATGTACCTTCTTCTTCTTCAGCGATCCTGGCCATGTCAGACAGGTAGATTTGATATACCAACTATTGGGGTACTGGTTGAGATGGGAGAAACAACAATCAGAGAACAGGTCCTATGGGTCCCTCCTGCCAGGCGATACCCGGCATACAAATATATAAATTAATTTAATACATGAAGTAAAACTGGTTTGAATGATTGTAAATGTCAACACAGCCAGGATATATTTACAGACTTTTCAACAGAAAAAGCAGCAGATACCATGAACTCTGATATGCCAATTATGACCTATTGGTTATGGAAAAATAAAACCTTGAAAGGAAACCACTAAAGAAATTAAACAGCTGAAGTAAGTTTTGAGCTTCATTTTTTAATTAGTGTAAAACTGGCAACTTTATTTATAAGCACTGACTTATAAAACCAACCACAATGTATTGACTCTGAAAGATACCCATAATGTACAATATCTTTTGATAGCTGTCGCCACTGATAACCACATAACCCATCACACTTAACAGGCCAAACTGGATTATACTCGTAGACATTCTGAACCGACAGATCTAATTACACATTGTCAGTTAGACAGACTAAGTTCAGATCACTCCTGCCAGGCGATACCCGGCACACAATGATGTGTGTCTGACCTAACACTACTCAATTCCATGGATCACGGGCACACGAGCATACAAGACATTCCGAGGTTTGGACAAGACAATTAATTATTGTCCATCAATGTATGACAGCCATATTGAGGGTCTGAGGCAAACATTCGTAACAGCGATCCTCCCATGATGGCCGCGTCTCTAATCAGAGCTGCTAAAGTAAGCAGTTCCATAACCGTTGTGATTGATGACCGGACCGACTTCAAACAGAGTCCGAACAATGGGTACAGTTAACACAAGGGAGTCCTCCCTGCTCTCTCAAGAACCAAAAACTCAAATCTTCCTTCGTTCATCTGTCCAGGTCGGCCCCATCCAATCTTGCTAATGATGAAGGATTGAACATCCCCAGGTCTATTGATATGGGTAACATTGTCAGTGCTGAATGAACCACTTGAGAGATAGGCCCTGCGTTTACAGTTTCAGTTTTAAAAAGAGTTCTTACGGACAATCTTTTGATGGAAGAAATGCAGGAGTAATGACAGTCTGCTGATCACAGATATCTGAGTGAATTAGCCCGATCCTCACCGCGGCACACACTGGAGGTGGTCTGCGTGGAATTAATGAAATGCTTAATGATACACTGGAAGGCTGGGGGTCTCTTGAAAGTGCTGTGGTTTATTCTCCACAGTAATCAGAGTGGCTTTATCCAGTCTGTAACCTGAGATGGGTTTACTCAATCCATAAAGCTGGGCCAACTTACACTCAATATGTAACCAGTTTTTCAAGTACATAAGCAATTTTAAAAATTATACAAAATAAAAAGTGTTTACTGTAAATGTAAATGTTTCTTGGAAAAAGGGGAATGTTTTGTATACTTCAGAGATTAATAACTATTTTTGTGTAAATGTCTTCACTATGAAGTTACCGCTGTTGTTATAAAAAAATCCCTAATTTTAAAAATATTCTTCCTGCTAATCCAAAAGAGTAATATATATTATTGTGATAGGACCACGGGCAATAATTAACTGATAAATATTTAACAAATGATGTTAATAAATTATTATTAAATATGTAATTCCTTTAGATTTGTTTTATTACTGTTTCCTTGTCCCAACCAGTGCTCCACAACAAATATATACAGAAGGTCATAGTATTTAATGTCCTGCTTTTGCTAAAGTACATATAAAAGATTCTTTGCTGCTAGTAGAAACATGCATAGCAGGTTTTCTTTAAGATTATATATCAGAATTATAAAATATATGACATCCATTAGCAAATGATTTAAATAAAAATCAATGTTCTCTAGTGGTGTCATAACTTTAACTTTTTATTACAGCATATAGACAACATTTCTGTTGAGACACTAATTCAGTTGGTTTTTTAAAAATTGTATCCTTCAAAAGGTAGGGTGGGATATAGCTCAGTGGTAAAACACTTTTCTGAGGTGTGATGGGTCATAGGATCGATTGTCCTTGATGGACTGCCTCATCCCATCTAGTATGAAGGTATGAATGGTCCTGTCTTTGAGAAGTGCACAGTATAAAATATCTTGCTGCTTTTTGGTACAGTAGCTTGTGTCAACCACCCCTGCGCGTGCTGTAACCTCACCGTGGTGCAGGGGTGTAACATTCTCTTTGAGAATGGCCAATACAGCACAAATTGAAGTTTAGAGTAAAATTCGGTGTCCGTAAAATTCTTTGATATTTGTATTTGTATTTTTGCACAGTTCTTTACACTGTTTTTGTTTGAACCTTGAATTTTTATATTGATGTTGATGTTGATCATCACTTTATTTATTTGCATTACCATAGTTTGACACCCAATAGCCGATGTATTTTTCGTGCTGGGGTGTCGTTAAACATTCATTCATTCATTGTGTCAACCATCAGGGTTTTTTTTCTATCACTCTTAACCAAGTATCAAAATAGTTGTATCTTAGACATCAAATAGCTATAATTTAAAATGTGCTCAGGTGTCATTAAACAATTATAACTTTTGTTTCCTTACAAAATCATTAATACTTTCTAAAAGAGTGTACACACACACAGAGTGAGTGAGACAGAGACAGAGGCAGAGACAGAGAGAGAGAGAGACAGAGAGACAGAGAGAGAGACATAGAGACAGAGAGAGAGAGAGAGAGGGAGGGAGGGAGGTAGTCTGGCTCCACTATTTAAACACATTCTCTCCTAAATCCCACAATCATCATCCTATCACCCAGTCAATTACCCAACTGTCAGTCACAGCCAGGATTCTTTTTAGACTGGTACTCCAGATGGGCCTACCGAACGTTAATACCAGTGTATTACTCAAGATGATGACAAATCATATGTAATCAAGGGATAATCCGGACCACTGGCCATTGTCCACTAGGACATCTGTTGGACACCAGCACCTGTCAGATTGTCAGCAAATGATCAATGAATCGGGAACAAATACAAAAAAACCCAAGTACTTAATTACTGTTTTTAAATGTAGATTTTAGGCACACTTTTATTGTTAATGATGTCATAGGAAATTCAAATACAAGATGTCATTCGTAGCATTTATGGCAAGGTAACTAAAACTTCAAATTGTGCCAGGGTTTTAAAATTAATAAAATCAGTGGATTCAGTGAGCTGCTTATTTTACATTTATTTTTAAAATACAGGAATGAATTTAAAAGGCCTGCATGTAATAACTACAAGTATTTAAAATTCTTAAACATCTGTGCTTGAGAAAAACTAATTTTATAAATTCAGTCCATAATGTTTATTACAATACTATGGGATTCAGGCACCAATTACTTTTAAGTGAATGTACTCAGTTACTGCATACAGAATTCATGTTAAGTATATAGAACCAAGAGATCAATTTGGCAACAGAATAAATGAATGAACATTAGTAACACCTCACAATGAAAAGTACATTAGCTACTGTGTGTAAAACAAAATTAACCCATTCAGCAAAAGAATCATATCCACAGTACACACAGATTCAGCAAGTAGTTTAGTATGTTTAGTTAGACACCAAGTATAGTAAAAAGGGACTGATTTCACTAATTCTCACAACATTGCTATCTCACAGTGCAATGCAAAAAGACTGGCAGCTTTGTGAATTAGACCCCAAGTTTCTATATCCAGCCAGTGCACCACGACTGGTAGATCAAAGGCCATGGTATGTGCTATCCTTTTTGCAGGATGGTGCATATAAAAGATTCCTTGCTACTAATGGAAAAATGTAGCAGGTTTCCTTTCCAAGACTTTTTGTCAAAATTACCAAATGTTTGACATGCAATAGCCAACGATTAAGAAGATATCAATGTGCTTTAGTGGTTTCATTAACCAAAACAAACTTTAACAAACTTTAGACCCCAAGTGTTTAGTTAACAAGAATAAAATACGCAAATACATAGATTATTTTATTAAACAATCTCCAACTGTATAAAGGGTCAAATCTTTCATCCAGGTATTTTTCAGTGGTATCACGTTTGAAGTGCAATTACCAGTAACATTACTACAATAATTAGTATCAAATACACCAACGTTGAGGAAGATAAAAATCTCATCCTCATAACCATCCAGGAAAACCCATCTGTTGCCGTTGCATGACAATTCACATCCTCCAGACCCAAACATTAACACAACAGAACATTTTGTCCACTCATTGTCCGATGACCATCAATACACGAGGCTAGCCAGGCAAATTATAGCCTAGCAGTCCGACAATCATACCGTTTGATTCAAGATGGCCTGGTCCTTGCGAGACCTCCATACGATACTTGAGTTACAACTTATCCTATAAATCAAGATGAACATGGTCATAATACAGCATGTCACATGTCCAGCGATATCAGCCACCATTAATAATGAACACTTAAGGATAATTGCTGTTGGAAATTAAAGTGGCCACAGGAACATGTCGAGTTGATTTGGCGTTGGAGGCAGGAGAATATGAAAGCTCATTAAGTATTTAGCGGACAGGATGCTGGGAACTGGACCCGCTATCAAAGGAAGCCTTAATCAATTCTTCGGCTCAAGTGCTCGCAAATCCCTTAAGAGTTGCAGGAAATGACCAAAGATATAATTTTATGTTGGCTGACCAGACAATATGGTGCTGATAGCCACCAAGGAAACATAATCATTAGCTACACGGGTGAGGTATGGATCCGAGGGAAGTTCTCCGGATATCAAAATGTTTCCATTTCGCATTCGGTTACTCCATTGACAACCAATTTGTAAATAACCACTTTGTATATATATATATATATATATATATATATATATATATATATATATATATATATATCGATTTTGCTCATGCTTATCCTTGAATGCTATTATTATAGTAATATAATGATTCTTTAATATCCATTAGTAATAATGAAGTATGTTTTCGTTTGTTATATATTTTAGTACATGTACTACTGTATTAAACTTTTTGTGGACATTTATCAGTGCAAAAGAATGCATCCATCTTGCTATAACCTTTACCGGTAAAAGAACGGAGTGAATAAACAAATGGCTAATCTATGGATGGATCAATGAATGCATGATGAATGGAAGGAAGGAAGGAAGGAAGGAAGGAAGGATGGATGGATGGATGGATGGATGGATGGATGGATGGATGGATGGATGGATGGATGGATGGATGGATGGAAGGATGGATGGATGAATTGATGGATGAATCGATGGATGGCTGGATGAATGGATAGATGGATGCATGATGGATGGATGGATGGATGGATGGATGGATGGTAGGAAGGATGAATGGATGGATGTATAGATGGAAAATGGATGGATGGATAGATGGAAGCATGATGGATGGATGGTAGTAAGGATGGATGGATAGATGGATGGATGGATGGATGGATGGATGGATGGTAGGGTGGGTAGATAGTAGGGTGGGTGGCTGGTGTTATAGTGGGCTAGTGAGTGTGATAGAGTGATACACAGATGGGACACTGAAATACACTATAGCTAGATTTTTTAAATCCATTTGTCGAAACTGACAAAAGCACTGTCCAAACTCTAGATGATCACAGTGTTTTCACAAGACAGAGCATATCCTGTCTCATCAACACCAACTTCCATCATCCAATTTAGTCACCAATATGAAAAACAAAAGAATACAAATAACAATTACAGAAAAAAGAACTCCAACCTAAAAGACACTTCATCAATGGACTAGTCAAGCATCTATAATCTTGCATGACAAAAAGCCATTAGTAGTGAGAACATATAGTGGAGGACTTTTAAAAAGTGACACTACGTTTGTGGAGTTGACTGGTTGCACGCCAGAGTGTAAGTGACAGGATCTGTTACAGACACTGCTGTTCACTTGTACATTATTAACCAGCTGGCCGGACTCGACCCAGAGTCACCCAGTACACTGTGATTAGCGAGCAGTTAAAACCATGTCACATTAAACTTGCAATAGCATCTACTAATCACTAATATTAGCTCCAGAAGCAGCATACAAGTTGGAGGAACTAAATAGTACGGATTTTGTGGATATTTCTGGTTAATATTTGGACTGCAAAAATTGTTAAGGGTTCCTGATCTTGAAATTTTTGTTGTTGATCAGGAAGTACAGAAATTCAGTGATGTTACTCCTAACAACTTGAATTTTTGGTGATATTTGGACTGCAAATATTGTTAAGGGTCCCTGATCCGTAATATGTTTGTTTTTTCCCAGGAGGTACAGAAATTCAATTTGACATTTAACACATGAAATTTCCCTGTATTATAGGACATGCCAATGGCATATATTTGTAACACCTCAAATACATCTGCACTATAGGACATGCCAAAGGCATATATTTAGTAATAAAAGAATGTAAATAAATTAAAATTAAATTTGATGAGAATGTTTTGAATTTTACATATTTATAGATACAATTAAAAGAGAAATTAGTTTTTTGGTGTTTTTAGTGAATTGTTTTTACTTTTTACAGCCATAAACTTTAAAATTCTGTTTCAAAGGCATCCTTTTTCCTTCTTCCGACACCTATGACTCAATTGTAAAACAACATTTTGGTGAGCTGTTCCTGGTATTGTGCTTACGCACTCCGATATATGGAAGGCCTGAACAAATTCTGAAAATGGTAAAGTAGAATAAATATAGCTACTTAAGAACAAAAAATACAATGAAAATCCTTTGATGTGTTTCATGCCGTTTTTCTGTTATAATCCACTGATCATAATTACCTCAATAATCCCAGCTATCCCTAATTTTCAAAGAAAATCATGCACATCAGTTGTCAAGAAAGCTCTACCTCCGTAACCAGCAATTACTATCTGTTGACTAGAAAGCAGCACATCTGTGAGCCAACCAGATGGCTGGATTCTGACACAAGGAGATCATGGCAGTTATTCAATTTCTTTCTACTTCATGTTTAAGCCAACAATTAGCCAATTACTGCTCCCTTTTTTGCTCATTGTTAAGTGAAGACACAAAGTCAATAATTCTTTCTATATCTTGATTATTCAGAGATGTTAGATCAATAGCAATGGCAGAGGGGCTTGTGCAACATTAACTCTTCTTTTATTACAACTTTCGTTCCAGGTCAGTGCAATGGTGTTTACTCTGGCATTTACAAAGTTTTTGACACTGGCAGAGTCAAGCTACGAAGCCACACCTGACAAAATCTTTGAACAAAAGAACCAATCTGAATTTAATTCAAGACTAATTTCACTAAAAGTCTTTGCAGGACATATGCTTAGAACCGCTATTTTTACAAGCTTTCGAAATAAACTTTTAATTTTAACCGAACTGATTAGCTGGGTATTTTATGACCAGTGCAACATGCTGATACAATGATGGAAGACTCTTGGCATGTTTACTTTAAACCAGTTGCAGGGAAGCTCTGGTAAAATTAAAGCAGTTTTCATTAACATTAAGTGTCTGCAGATGGTCTGACAACTGAAATGCCATTTTAGACAGTAGTGCTCCGGAAACGATCACTTTAGCCAGGATTACGTACCAAAACTATTCTACAATTATATTAAGTTTGCTAGAATAGGTTGTTGTATGTTTGGGGGTGGGTAGGTATGGTTTTATTTTCATTTGAAGTCTATTTAATTTTATTACGTGGGAGGCATGGTAAAAATACACCAAACTCCACAAGCATATGGCTATTTCACTTTGATATTAGAAGATCAATAACGTTTTTACATTTTAAACATTTTGTTTTTTTACAATGACATTTTTCATTTTAGACACTAACATAGCATTATCATGTTTATTAAAATCCAAACGTAACTTTATTATTCCAGTGTGTAGACTATAGTATGTATTTCCAAGATTTTAAGCTGTTGAAGTGTAAATTAAAAGTTGAATTTAGCTAATAAAATATTTGATTTCTAATTCACCAGAGAACTATTAATAAATGGTATGGCATTTGTAGATCTACTCTATTTTGGTTGACTCACATTTATTTATTTTGTACAATTAGTGCACCAAAACAGCTGATAATACACCAGAATACATATAAAACCTAAATTCCCAAACCCCAACAGATGAACCATGTTTATAGAATTGAGGCATGAAACTGAAATTGTTTTTGGTGGGCAGGTTTTTAGTTGTATGAAAGTTAAGTCCTGAAAAAAAAGTATGTCCTGGAAAAGGTTATTATCTATAAAATGTATACTTCTAAGCATACAAAGGTGAACTATATAACATTTATATTTTTGGATCAGTCAAATGTTTATAGATATTGTCAGATATTGTGCATAGGTGACCTATCTATAAGATTTATATTTCTGAACAAACAAACGTTTTTATAAATGTGGGCAGATATTGTGTAACGGTGAAGTATCTATAAGGTTTATATTGTTGGATATACAAAAGGTTTGAACAGTTCTGGTCAACCACAGTGTTAGGTGTTGTTTCTGGCAAACAATCCTGGCCGTGTTGAATTGCTAGTGAACCTGTGAGGACTGTGTGTGGATTAAGCAGGAAAATAGCAACTGTTCGGCGCTGGGGGGAATTGGAGACACACATCGTGTCACATTACCCCTGAGGGATGTACTCTCACAACTTGGTTTTCACACAAAAAGTTTTCCCTTTTGTTGAGAAATCATCAGTAATCTCCTCCTGGGCCCCCCTTAGACAATGTCTCCGTTCCGTCTGTTGACAAACCTGATAGCTCCATTCACCACATGGGTCCTTGTGGGTGAAAAGGAGCAGGGCCCCGACACTTTCACCTTATAATGAAGCCGAGATAAAAAATCTTTTCAAACTCTTTTGTCACCATGGAGTGTCTTGTTGATGGGCGCCCATAATCTGGCAAAACACTTCTTTTGTGACCTGTCCAAAATTGAATTTTCTTTTTCATAAAAGTGAACCATTTGTAGTGATTAGAATGAGAGTAGTTTTCGTCACTTTGTCTCCAGTTTAGCTGAAGAGCTATATGATGAATATATAATGAGCAGTGCTCAGTATCTTTTTTTTTTTCTTCACTGTATAGAAACAGTGTATGTATGTGACAGCAGTGGTTTTCCCTACCTTTATCTTGACTAGTGTTGAAATAACCAATCTCGATTAGTATCGAAGTAACCAATCTCAACTAGTTTGTTTTGTTTAACTATACACCAAGAGCAAAGTAATTAATTAATCATTGGCTATTGGATGACAAACATTTGATAATTCTGACTTAAAGTTTCAGAGAGGAAACCCACTATATTGTTACATTAGTAGCAAGGGATCTTTTTATGTACCATCCCACAGACAGGATAGCACATACCACTGCCTATGATATACTATGATGCACTGGCTGGAATGAGAAAAGGCACAATGGGGCCCACTGACATGGATCGATTCTATACCAACCACGCATCAGTCGAGTGCTTTACCACTCGGCAGGTCTTACCCCTTCCAGTCTCAACATCTTAAAGGTAGGGTCAACTCAAACAAGAGCCTTATGTGTTGGAAAGATGCATATCCGGACCACCAACACATACTGACACTTTAGCAAATGAAAAACGCGTAATTTTAGAGTTAATAAAAAACCATGATTATTCCTGCTAACTGGGGACAGCCATTTTGTTTCGTTTTTGTGATGTCTGGTGGGATAGCTTGGGGCGAAGTGACGTCAGCTCCTGACCATCTCCTGTATGCACAGTGTAAACAAAAGCAGTAATTTTCGACAAGGCGCTTCTCTTTGATCAACCTGACTTGTAAAACAGCATAAATGACGTAATAATATAATAAACTATTTAACTAAATATATTTCGAGTTGCATTAACGGAACAAAATGGGGTTATAGTATTTTTCTCTGTTTAACAATCCAAAGGAAAAATGTACACTATTAGGCCTATTGATATGCTACGTTGGAGCAAAAACGACAACCCACGATACCCAAGGGGTAATTTTCTTTTCTTTGGGACTACGTAATTGGTCAGTTCTGTGGTTTTAGATGGAAAAGTCTATTTAACAGAACTATTTACAGTAATAAACCATGTCCATTACAATTTTAGGGGCGACAGGTAATATTCCACAATACCATTATGTAGTTTTGTGTCTAGACAGCGTCAATTAATTGGCTCGTCTAGTTACCAATCAAATACACACCTGCCAATCAGGAATCACAGGTAGAAGCAACTAACAGCATAGATCAATTAACTAAGAAAACACTTCGTGTATCATTTCAGTACGCAGGTTCATGCATGGGCAAAACATTGTTAATTGTTTCGACTTGTTGTGTAGCCACTTTGACAATGGTATTTTATTTTGTATTGAATAATATATATAGTGCTGGATATACTTATTGCTGGCTTACTGGGATGTGTATTATTACAAAACATTGCAATTATAACTATGCATCATCCCGCAAAAACCAGGTAGATTGTGTTTCTCTAGTTCTAAGGCTCATTCCTGACGTTACGTGTTAAGTATTATGTAACCACCAGCTCGCCAGAGGGCGTACTCACTGAGATGGTACAAAATGGCTGCGCCCATTATATATAATAGCCATCACATTTAACCGTTTTATTAATTAACTATACGATTATACGTGTTGATATTAAGCAATAATGTGCATTATATATCGTTGAATATGCATACCAGGCCGAAGGCCTTAATTGTCCTCTCCTTTAAAGTGTGCTGAGGTGTCAATTAAAAATATGGTTTATATACTACTCAAAAGAATTTAAGGGTCAAAAATGTATAACTAAATAAGTTTCAGAGTGTATTAGATTGATAATGTAAACTACACCAAATTTTTTATTTATTGTTCCATATTTACAAAAAAACACAAATAAAGAAAGTCACCCATGACATGCTGTCAAAGTTGAAGGTGGTCAAACATGGATTTTACACATTAGAACATTCGTTTAATAGTGTGTGAATCCACCCCTGGCACGAATACACTCGACACATCGTTGCCTCATGCTGTTGATCAGACGTCTGAAGAACTCTTGGGGAATGGCCTGCCACTCTGCCATAAGAAGTTGACCCAGATCATGAAGGTTGGCCGGAGGGGCATGGTTATCCCGAACTCTCCTGCCTAATTCGTCCCAGGCGTGCTCTACTGGGGCCAAGTCAGGCGAATATGCTGGCCAATCCATCCTGGCGATACCTTGTTGTCTGAGAAAGTCCGTTACCACCCTGGCGCGGTGGGGTCTGGCATTGTCATCCTGCAGAACTGCCCCGCAGCCAATCTGCTGAAGGCCTGGGAGAACCAACGGCCGGATAATCTCATTCAGATAGCGGATTCCATTCAGATTACCATCCACCACATAGAGGGGGTCCTGTGGTGGATAGAGATGCCGCCCCACACCATGACGCTGCCACCACCGAACCGGTGACGTTGTCTAACGTTAACGTCAGCGGAGCGCTCCCCAGGACGTCTGTAGACACGAACCCGACCGTCGTTGAACTGGAGACTAAACCTGGACTCGTCAGTGAACATCACTCGACCCCACTGAACACGTTGCCACCGCAGATGAAGCATGCACCAGTGACGTATGGCCGTTCTGTGACGTGGTAGGAGTGGTGGTCGAATAGCCTGGCGACAGCAGCGTAGATTATTGGCTCTCAGACGATTGCGTATGGTTTGATCAGACACTCGAGTTCCAGTCGCAGTCCGCAGATTGTCACGTAATCGGCGTGCAGTGGTTGTGCGTTGACGTAGAGCCATATTGGTGATGTAGCGGTCCTCTCTATTTGTAGTGCTTCGGGGTCTTCCCGAACGTGGACGATTTCGAACAGAATTCGTTGCTTGGTACCGTTGCCACAGTCGGCCAACGACACTCTGACTGACACCAAGTCTCAGAGCAACATTTCTTTGCGTATTGCCATCCTGAAGCCTAGCAATAGCCCTTCCTCGATCTTCGATAGTCAGTTGAAGTCGTACCATTGTCGAATTTGGAGTGTGCACCGTACACGAACGCAAGCTCCAATTATACGGAAATTCAGCATTGGGAACATGGAATACACGTGCAAAGCGTGCAAATGAATCGCTTTGTGAAAAAGCAAGTTATGGGCACTTAGCAGACCTTTTGCTTTCGCCCTAATTTACGTGCAAATGTAAGCATGTTTTCGCCATTAGAACTAGTCGACAGTGTCAATGACAGTGGATTTTAATTCATTTATGGGTTGCTTAGACCCACTTTCGTCAAAATGGAACAATACCATGCGTGACATTATGGTCTAGCTAATATAATTGACATTCAGAAAATAATGTCAAAAATATCGTCTGACCCTTAAATTCTTTTGAGTAGTATATTTCATTTCTGTACTGTGTATCTGTATATAGCTCAAATGCACATCACATGTATATTGACAGTTGTGATATGGGTTTTTGTGTGTAGGAAAGTGAATATAAGAATTGTCTTGAAGGAATAACATGTGCAGAGGTAGCAGGTTTCTTTTTTTAATACCCTAGACATAATTACTATGTCTAATACTTAATAATGGTTAGAGGTGTTGTTTAACACACACACACAAACACACACACACACACACACACAGAGAGCGAGAGAGAGAGAGAGAGAGAGAGAGAGAGAGAGAGAGGGGGTAGACATACACAGAGAGAGAGGGACAGACACACACACACACACACACAGATAGAGAAAGAGGGACAGACAGACACACACAGAGAGAGGACAGACATACAGACACATACACACACAGAGAGAGAGAGAGACAGAGAGAGAGAGAGAGAGAGAGAGAGAGAGAGAGAGAGAGAGAGAGAGAGAGAGAGAGAGAGAGAGAGAGAGAGAGAGAGGGAGGGGGAGGGAGGGACAGACACACACAGAGAGAGAGAGGGACAGACAGACAGACAGACAGGACAGACACACACACACACACAGAGAGAGAGAGAGAGAGAGGGGGTGGGGGGAGGCACAGAGCAAGAAGCAAGAGACAGAGGGAGAAAGAGGCAGAACGAGAGACACACACAGAGAGAGAGAGAGAGAGAGAGAGAGAGAGAGAGAGAGAGAGAGAGAGAGAGACACACACACACACACACTTACACACACAAACACACCTTCTCCCACCCATACCACACACACCTAACCACTCCAATTGACACTTCATTCTAATGAAGGGCACTGTAATAAGATGTCATTTAAATGAGGTTAAACATTTTCTGGAATAACAAATCTAAGCATGAAAGTAATGCAACTTAAAATATATACGAGTAATTAAACTTATGAGTAATTAAACTTATATTTTAACATATGTAAGACATGACTAATTTAACCTATATTTAATAATACCACTGTATAAAACATTCTGAAAGTCAAGCTACAAGTTTTATGTCATTCACTAATACCGAGAAAGTAAAAAAAAAATAAAAAAAATATGAAGAACAGATTTTCCCACAAGATAAATTAAGTGTCCCTATTTGACAACTGTCTACATTAAAACACCACTGCCTGGAGCTCACTCCAGACTTCAAAGACATTTCTCTGCCAATTACTAATCCTCACAAAAAATAACAACAACTACACAGATTTGTTCACCATCCAAACCCTAATCATTTTATTAACCCCAAGGCTTCTTCTCCCTTTGTTGATGTTTATTTTATTTATACCAGAAACAAATTACTTTATTGTTGTCAACCGTCACATAAATCTATGGGTCGGCCATATTCCCTCCAATCAAACTAATAAACCTTCCTCTGTGCTTTGTATCAATTTCTTAAATGACTAACTACATAGTACCGCTGAAAGGTGTGGATGAAGCCTTCCGTGGAAATGTCAAGACCCCTATAGAGGGGATCTGACTGAATCTCAGTGACTCTATGCAATATAAAGAGAAAAAAAAAAAGGACCCTGCGTAGTATCCCCTTACAAAGTTCTTGATGCTCACACCGCAAAGGAAGTTGAATCACCTAACAAATCGCTATGGCGCACACGAAAGGGCTCACTGCTCCTGAACAAATCAGGGTCAACACCTGTCGGAGTAATAAGCAGGTAGATGCTGCCCCCCACCCGATGGCCACACAAAATAATGGGGTCCCTTTAGGGAGGCCGGTTTCAGTCAATAGGTCAACTTTTACAGTTAGTATAGTTTTTATAGGATACAATTAAATTTAAATAAAATTTAAATGAAAAATAGTTTTACTAAGATAAAATGCTGGCAATAAGGCTAACATAAATTGGTAAGTTGAATAGAAATATGTTGACCACCTCCCCCACAATTATTTTTGAATAAATAAATAAATCAGACAAGCATGTTGAGTGAAAACTGATATTTATTAATTATAATGTATTTTGTTAAAAGGTTAAAAAGGAAACAGTACACAAACTTGACTTTTAAAAATGTTACAACTTTCACACTACTAGCTCTTCTATTGTGCATGTATGTACAGTTATACCAGCTCAAGCAAGCCACTTGTATTAAAACTATCTATGTGACAAAGGTCGGCACCTGTGCCCATGACAGACATGCACTACAACAGCTTGCTCTGAATGTGCATGTAAAACCCTATGACCTGACCTGACCTGACAAAGGGACTTTTATACTCTCCCAAACCATCTAATATAGTACAAAGAAAAGACCTATATTAATCAGCCACCCGTCTTAAAATGCCATCTTTTACTGCACTCTTTGGTGGCTGCTTAATACAGGATTGATTGTACATGTAATCTTCATCTCTGAGTAATCCATGTTTAACAGACTAATCTCATTATCTAGATGAAGATGCATGTATTCACAAACTTGCATGTTTGCACATGCCATAACATCAATCATCATAATGATTTCACTGGAAAACAAAATATTGACTGGACCACAAACTGGCCTCAATTAGTTTATTAATCAGCAGTCTCATTCACAAAGCTCTCTTAAGCCCTCTGAAGCACAGGGGCAGAATGTAGCCCAGTGGTAAAGCACCCGCTTGATGCGCCATCGGTCTGGGATCGATCCCCATCGGTGGGCCCATTGGGCTATTTCTCGTCACAGCCAGAGCACCACGACTAGTATATCAAAGGCCATGGTATGTGCTATCCTACCTGTGGGACGGTGCATATACAAGATCCCTTGCTACTAATGGAAAAATGTAGTTGGTTTCCTCTCTATGACTGTGTCAAAATGACCATGTTTGACATCCAATAGCTGAAGATTAATAAAACAATGTGCTCTAGTGGTGTCATTAAACAAAACAAACTCTTAAGTAACATCACATCTTTCTTGCAAGTCAGTCTTCTTGCACAGCACTGTGAAATCACAAAGTTGTGAGTGTTTACTGAATTAACCCCTAGATCAGTTTAACTAGTATTGGTATAACAAACAGTTAAATAATTGTTGTAAACAAAACAGTGAAAACATTTTTATTGCACAAAGAATTCATTTATGGATTTACCTTAGTTTGACACCCAATAGCCAATGTACTTTTTGTTCTGTGGTGTCGTTAAACATTCATTCATTCATGCACAAAGAACAAAAGGATCAGGCACAAGTTTACTAACTTACAAGGCCCTCTCCTGTACATCTACAATATACATGGTGACCATATTAAATAACTGTATATTACATTACATTTAAACAGCCACGGGTAATTAAAGGAAAGAAACATTATGTACAGAATGATCTCAGCACTGTATTCATCTTCAGTATAAAATGAATCAATATAAAGAGAATCAGTATTTTGGTGTATAGTGTAGCCCAAAAAATTAACTTAAAATTTCTCAGACAGGTCACTGTCTCCTTCTCCTTCAACCAAACAGCCAGGCTCTACCTGATCTTAATTAGAAAATAATGACAACCTTCAGGAAATGACAGTTCTGGCCTGCGACTGAAAAGAAAAACATCCATATGCTGGTTCCCCCACATAGAGATTGCAGACTTAACACTAATGTTTTCCGTGAATCAATGAGAAAATTGAGACCACAATACCCCAAAAGGTAATTATCGCCCTCGGTGGGGACACCTATCGTAAAATGTTCACCAGTTTTTTCGCCTTAATCTGATCGAAGCTCTGGTGACTTCTCTAGACGCCGTCCTATAAAAATGTCACTGTATGAATGGGTAACAGTTATATCCCACTGGGTTACTGAGCACTGGTGGAAGTGTACAAGAGAACTGCAGGAAATTGATTTCCACTATCTACAAAAGAGATCTAGAAGTCAGCACATTTCATTTGTACCACAAACGACTGTCTGTAAAGAGTTCACAGAACAAAAAAAAAAGAGAAAAATTCTTCATGTATACTTCGTATAGAGAAATGACATGTTTGATAGCATCAACGGTTTCATCTAGGTGTTGGTGGCTTGTTTACACTTTTCTGACAAATGTGACTGATGAAACTGATAAGATGGATAGACAGATGGATGGATGGATAGATGGATGGATGGATGGATGGATGGATGGATGGATGGATGGATGGATGGATGGATGGATGGATGGATGGATGGATGGATGGATGGATGGATGGATAGATAGATAGATAGATAGATAGATAGATGGATGGATAAATGGATGGATGGATGGATGGATAAATGGATGGATGGATGGATGGATGGATGGATGGATGGATAAATGGATAAATGGATAAATGGATGGATGGATGGATGGATGGATGGATAAATGGATGGATGGATGGATGGATGGATGGATGGATGGATGGATAAATGGATGGATGGATGGATGGATGGATGGATGGATGGATGGATGGATGGATGGATGGATGGATGGATGGATGGATGGATGGATGGATGGATGGATGGATAAATGGATGGATGGATGGATGGATGGATGGATGGATGGATGGATGGATGGATGGATGGATGGATGGATGGATGGTCTTCACTCTTTATCAAGAAGGTGGTGCAGTAAAACAGAGATGCTCAATTGTTTATTTTTAAATAAACTCAATCACACCCCATCAAAAGCTTTTTTTTTAAAGTTTCATTTAATCAAGCTTAGATTATATTCCATGCTGAATAAAGAAAGAAATCAATGCCTTGCATGGGTCACCTCACACAGATGCACTGTAGCAATTGCAATGGTCTGTCGATGAAAGGAAACGACTGCTTTAGAAAACCACAAAAATGCACTTATGACATGTGAATAGCAGATAGTCTTTGTCTGCAAGGGGCCCAGGTGAGCAGTTCACTGTAAACATGCACAGGATTACCTTAATGGTTAGTAATATTATACAAGACAGCTGAATCGGTAATAAAAAAATCTAATAAAAGCACGACTAGGATGGGGCAGCAGAATATTGTAAACTGTTGGCTGCTGAATACTCTAGCTTTTATACACTTTACACCTAATGCATGTACTCCACCCTTCTATGTAAAAAATCTGGTATAACATGATTTGTGTTCAAAGGAAAGAAAAAGACATGTTTTATTTAACGACGCATTCAACACATTTTATTTACGGTTATATGGTATCAGACATATGGTTAAGGACCACACAGATATTGAAAGAGGAAACCCACTGTCGCCACTTCATGGGCTACTCTTTTCGATTAGCAGTAAGGGATCTTTTATATGCACCATCCCACAGACAGGGTAGTACATACCACGGCCTTTGATATACCAGTCGTGGTGTACTGGCCGGAACGAAAAATAGCCCAATGGGCCCACCGACGGGGATCAATCCCACACCGACCGCGCACTGAGCGAACGCTGTACCGCTGGGCTACGTCCCACCCCTTGTCTTCAAAGGATGCATGAGATAATCGTTAACTTAGGCATTTGTTTTAGTCTAGGTAAGAGTGCTGGGCGGAGATGCTTGGGTTATAGGATCGAATCCCCTCTGTTCAACCATTGTCCACCTCATGGCTCATATGTCGTGTCTGGGAAAGTGCATATAAAAGAACCCTTACTGCTAATGGCAAAAGGTAGCATGTTTCCAGTGAAGACATGTCAGAATATAATTACCGAAGGTTTGATGTCCACCAACCCATTGTTAACAAATCAATGTGCTCTGTTACATTACGGGGTGACAGACAAATATATAAGGTGGTAGGGATATAATTTTTTGTTTTAGAAAAACAAAGTTGTGATTGGAGAATTTCACTGTTTTTTGTTAATAAACAAAATAATTTTCATGTTACAATGATGTACGGTAACAAGACAGAAGGAAAAAAAGAAAGAAAAAAAAAGAAAAGAAAAAAAGTGAGTGTTGCTTTAAATACATATTTAATACAATTATTATAATAAAAATAATAATAATAAACTATTTTAAAAATTAAGTTCTTGAAAAGAATCACAGTTTAATATACCCCTAAAGGCAAAGTATGAATTTTGCATACAAGTGTTTTAAGAAAGCCACTCTTTGTTGCAGATCACCACGTTGCACTGTCTGACCTCATGACCAAAGCTTGAGTAATTGTTACAAGTGAAGTCAAGCAATATTGGGACGGGCAGCCGTCAGCAGCCAGACAGTGGTGGGTGGGTACACGACAATACCGAGCAGACAAAAATCAATATCGTGTCCCTATAAAAGTATTATCCAAAATTAAATTACAGTTGACATTTAACCAGTGGGTTAATGTGTCTCAGTTGCTAATGTTGCACATTAAGCTGTAATGGTAGTAGACAAAAGATTCCTTGCATAACATTTTATGTCTTTTTTTATTATTAAATACTGATTTATAAAATTTCATGTCTTTTTTTTAATTAAATAATGATTTATATTGCAAATAGTAATACGATACATTGTTTTGGGGTTGTTTTTATTTATTTATTTTTATTTTAAAAAAATTTAATACAAAATTATAGTTTTTAAACTTTTTAATATAATAATTTTTTTTTTATGTTTCACACCCAACAGTTGATACTTTTTTGTGCTGGGGTGTCGTTAAAGGTAGAGTAAACTCAAACAAGAGATTTATGTGTTGAAAAGATGCATACCCGGACCACCAACACATACTGACACTTTAACAAATGAAAAACGCGCAATTTTAGAGTTAATAAAAAACCATGATTATTCCTGCTAACTGGGGGCAGCCATTTTGTTTAGTTTTTGTGACGTCCGGTGGTATAGCTTGGGGCTCTAATTTACAACAAGGCTCTTCGCTTTCATCAACCTGACTTGTAAAACAACATAAATGACATGATAGTATAATAAACTATTTAACTAAATATATTTCAATTTGCATCAATAGAACGAAATGGAGTTATAGTATTTTTCTTTTTGAAAAAATCCAAAGAAAAAAATGCATATTATTAAGCTGATTGGTATGCTACGTTCGAGCTAAAATGACCACTCATGATACCCAAGTGATAATTTTCTTTTCTTTAGGACTACGTAATTGGTCAGTTTTATGATTTTAGATGGGAAAGTCTACTTAATCAAGGGTTTTACAGAATTACTTACAGTAATAAAGTGACAATGTCCATTACGATTTGAGGGGCGTCCGCGTGGCTAACAGACAATATCTTGTGATCTTAATAAAAGAGGCACGTCTTTTTAGTGTGTCTAGACACAGTGTCTGGGGACCGGCTAAATATACACCTGCCAATCAGGAACCACAGGTACAGGCCACGAAAAAAAAAAGACCAATTAACCAAGAACACACTCCAATTATTATTTCAGTACGTGGGTTAATTTATATAAAAAACAAGTATATATTATTTTTCAATACAAAATAAGCCACCATTGTCAAAGTGTTGAAATAACTGTATTATGTTGCCGGCTTACTGAGATGGATATTATTACAGAACATTTCGATGCATCTGCAAAATATCAGGTATGTTTTGTTTCTTCAGTTCGAAGACTAATTCCTGACGTGACACGTTAGGTATTACGTAACCACCAGCTCGCCAGAGGGCGTATTCACTGGGATGGTACAAAATGGCTGCACCCATTATATATAATAGCAGTCACATTTAACCGTTTTATTAATTAACTATACGATTATACTTGTCGATATTAAACAATAATGTGCGTTATATATCGTTAAATATGCATACCATGCCAAATGCCTTAATTGTCCTCTCCTTTAAGCATGCATTATTTTTTTTTCTGTGTTCATAAGAAAATACATGTAATTTCATGCCGTGTCTGTAAATAATACAGGGTGAAATTATAGAATATTAAACAAGCTTCCATTTGGTATTGTGCACTAATCGATGACAAAGTGTTACGCCCCACTTGGCATTCTAGTGGGACATATCACTTTGATATGTACCAAGATATTTTTAACCATATGGGTAATAATATGGATTTATAAACTTCTCTGCTTCACCAATAGACAAGACAGCACATACCATGACCAGTCAGTCATAAGGCCCTGGTTTGGAGAAGAAAACACTTGATAGGTCCACCAATGGTAACACATTATAAGACTCATCAGGCAATATGTAACCATTCTACATTACCAACATTACAGAAATACAAAACAAAACATTTTGAAGCCTTATTACATACAATACCATGTTTTTGTATTTAAATTTTCTATTTATAGTGGTAAAACTGAAAATTAAGACAATTATTATTTATAATGTACATCAGATAAATAATTTCTTTCCAAATAGAAACTAAAAAAGAAGAAAAAATAGAAAGATTTTAAATCATTTTATTGTCATAATTAAAAGATCTCAATCAAAATTTTAAAGCTGATGCTAAACATTTTTGATACTGAACTCCAGTCACAGTATATAAACTTTATTTATTCACCAGTTTACAATAAAAACTGCTTTCTATACAGTAGCTATGTTTGTGCTGGACCAAGTAACTGACCACCAACATCCGGTCTGTTTGATCTGAGAATTATGACTAAAGGGCGGAAAACGGACAGTTGTGCTGGTGGCCAAGGGCCATAATTGTGCCATTAATTGGTCTGGAATCACCTTTACAAAGCCAAAAGCACACATCAAAGGCCTGGATACACCTGCTTGATGCAATGATTTCTAATTCCACGGTTTGGTGGTGAGCAGATAGACCGATTAAAGCCGTGACGGTGGGATTATACAGAGATTGATAGATATAATACAGCCATCAATGGTCTCCTGGGGTCATGATTTGAGCGGTTTCTCTATATAATTAGCTTTATTGATGTTCCTCACACATCATTGATTAGAATATCGATACCGAAATAACTAATATCAAAACCAATTTAGCAATGTATGTATTTATCTTTTTGTCCATCCTTTGACTAAAAATAGCGGACAAATGGCAGAAAAAATTGTATTCTATAGAAGGATTATAGCACCCAAGATATAATTGTCGTAATGCGATGTTATCATGGAGTGTTCAGAATTAAATGAGATGTTGATAACATAAGGGTGTTAAAACCTTGTCATCATGACCTTGTTTAATACAAAATCATGATGACAGAATAGTAAGTAGTATTTTTTATTAAAAATATTTTTTTTAAATAAAAATTACTTAGGCTTAAAAAACAGTGTTATCGGGGACCGACATACATAAAAAAGGGCTGACCTTATTTTTAAAAGTTTTTATTTAATTATTTCAAAAACTAATATGCATGTGAAAAAAAGATCACATATAAAATTTCATTGAGACCCATAGGACAGGAACATAGTTTTAAAAAAAACCTGACACACCTACCTAGTTTTTCCCCTCTTTGTTCCTGGAAAAGCAGTTTTGTTTGGGTTTTTTTTTTTTTTAATTTTAGGCCTTGTTAAATTTTATGCTTTAATAGATGGATCTAACTTTCAAAATTAGTGTTACATAATAATTATTATTATTATTAATTTTGTCTCATAGTGGAAAAAAAATGTGAAAGTCATCATGACCGTGTGCCCAATACCAGAACACAGACATGACAGTAAAATATAAATTAGTCACATAGGCTAATTCTCCCCAAAAAGCAATAAAAGATATACTTGATATGCTTTTTTTACGTAGACAGGACAGTACATACTATCTTTGGTGTTATCAGTTGTGGGACACTGGTTAGAATGGGGAGTCCTTCAAGGGTAATAGATCCTGTAACCCATTACACTTCAGACACATAATCTACCAGTAAGCTACATCCCACTCACTCTCCACCCTACCTGCTTCCAAAGGAAAGAAAGTACATTACCATAGCCTTTGGTATACCGTAAACTTGGGAAAAAATGCATGCATATACATTTTACATCCTCAAGTCATTAAATGTATATGCATGCCTTATCTTCAGTATTTTGCAAAATTTACACATGATGAACACGTGTTAAGGTGTGTATTCATGGAAAAACCTAAACACGTCACAGTATTAATCTGGTTTAGGGTACCAGCCATAACCCATGGCATCTGTAATTAGGCAGCAAAATGTGTTTTATTTAATGATGCACAACACATTTTATTTATGGTTATATGGCATTAGACAAATAGTTAAGGACCATACAGATAATGAGAGAGGAAACCCACTGCCCCCACTCCATGAGCTACTTTTTTTATTACAAGCAAGGTATATTTTATATGCACCATCCCACAGACAGGACAGTACATACCATGAACTTCGTTAAACCAGTTGTGGCGTTCATGCTGGAAGGAAAAATAGTGCATTGGGCCCACTGATAAGGATCAATCCTAGATTGGCCTCACATCATGCAAGCGTTTTACCACTGGGATAGGTCTCAGTCCACCCCTTGTGGAGCTGGACCCACTGAACCTAGATATAATGTGCATCAGGTAAGCACTTTACCACTGGGCCACATCTCATTCCAACACTGTATGCGAGTACTCTACCACTGGAGGTACACCCTAATCTAAAACGATTGATAGTCTAACAATAGTAAAATGACAGCGACAAGCCCTGATGACATTAGTAGCAGTGGAAAGTCCATGCAACCTAAACACAATGGCCTTAAGCTTGTCCCCAAGCAAAATCTCTGGGATTCTTGTTACGTAACATCACGTAACGGTCACACTTATCTATAATCTCAACTGTCATAACTTTAACTTGATCTTAATGATGTAAGAAACAAGATATGGACACCAGGGATAGGCACTTATATACATCTCCAACTGTCTGACACATGAAGAGCATCTCTGTGTACAAAGAAATAAAACTATATGTCATAGGTATGCAGTGGATCACAAGATAAAAGTTTAAAATTTTAAAAATGCAAGGGTATTTGTACACTGAAATTATTTTTATAAATAAATATTTCTTACTTGTCTTTATTACATTTTAAAAAGTGTACAGTGTCTTATTGGGTGTTATTGTTTATGGACCAAAACTATCGGTATCTCGATTAAAAATCCCATGCCTCGACTGGGATCCGAACCCAGTACCTACCAGCCTGTAGACCGATGGCCTGCCACGACGCCACCGAGGCCGGTAATCAGTGTATGAACCCCCAAAAAATCATCTGCAAAAGTATGAGTGAACGGCTTTGCTGATTCACAAAGTTTGTGGATGATTTTTTTTTTCATACCCTGAAAAACATAAAAGAAATAACAGACAATCCTTAAACCAGTTAAAAAACACATTAATAACTAAATCAAATTATAGGATTCAGAATAATAAAAAAATGAATCTGAATTTGTGTAAAGTGAGAACATGCAGGAGAAGTTCTAAAGTGCACTTAAAGGCACAAATGAAACCCAAGTGCAATAAAATTGATAGGTCAGTAAAATGACACCTCCCTGTAGGGACCTATTTGAAAAAACAACACCATCGTTTTTTTCTTCTTCTTCATAAAACCCAACATTCAATACATAGCAGGTTTCTACAAAGCCTGTAATGTTTACGCAACTTAATTGACTACTGCAGGGATAATCGAACCTAATCAGTAATAGCCTAAAGTGTGATGCAACAGGAGACAGGTGAAAGTGACCTAGGGCCAATCGTGGTATGAACAACGAAAGGAATGTAGTTGGTGTAGAATCACAGCGGACAGAAACAATGGGGCTGTGTGGGTGGATGTGTTAATAAGGGGAGACTGCAGGACAAGGGTGGGACACGGGAGAGGTGGTAGACATCACAAGGAGGGGTAGATCAAATGCAATAAGGGTGTCTGGGGGATGTGGCATCTCAAAACAACACACACTTAACCAACTGGTTGGTGTTTTTTTCCAGTAGGTGTTAAGCTAAACAAACACAAGTAAGTCTGATTGCTGCAAGACAAATTAGAACCAGTTTCGGTGGTGTCAAGGTTAAGCCATCAGACACAAGGCTGGTAGGTACAGGGTTCGCAGCCCGGTACCGGTTTCCACCCAAAGCGAGTTTTAACAACTTAATGAGTAGTTGTAAGGCCACTACACCCTCTTCTCTCTCACTAACCACTAACAACTAACCCACTGTCCTGGACAGACAGCCCATACAGCTGAGGTGTGTGTCCAGGACAGCATGCTTGAACCTTAATTGGATATAAGCACGAAAATAAGTTGAAATGAAATAAAGAAGATAGAATGAAATAGGAAGTGTGAAGAAAAGATGAAATTACAGGATGTTAGAAGATAAAATGAAGAAGTTATTGAAGAAATGATGAAAAGATAAGATGTTAAAGATAAGTGAAAATGAAGACTTTAAAAAAGTAAATGAAAAACAAAATTAAGAAAATAATGGTGAATGTGCACAAGTAAAATGATTCTTATCAATGAAAACAATATAAAAAATATAGTAGGTATTTATCATGATACAGAGAGATGGATGGATGGAAAATGAGACAGAAAAATAAAATATTTTATTGAATTATTGAACTGTATTCTGACGTAAGCAACAGTTAAACAAGTGTTCATGATGATATAAAAAACAAAACAACAGAAAATAAAGCAAAAACAAAACAAAAAAAACCCTCACAAATGCAGACACAGCAAATAAAATATTATTTACATATCTCTACACAATAACAATCTATAATTTATCAATATCTACTGCTGATCTTGTTTGTCGAAGCAGGTTTTAGAAAACAGATGCCAATAATATATGTCATGCTGGTAGTTACGTAAACCATAAATCATACCGCTGAATGCACTCATTGCCCATAGACCTCATAGACGTCTATCAAAACACAAGTCTTAATATTGGCAGTAGTAAAATAAAGTTTGACAGCTGGGACAGGATATGCCTATAACTTTCAGATACTCTTAACTATTTTGACATAGTATTTTTTTCTTTCTTTCTATTTTTTTTTTTTTTTTTTTTTTTTGGATTATATATACTGCCAGATAAAGTGACAATGTCACCTAAGTGTATAACTACCTTATGCATTTAAGGTGATCTTAGCACTAAGATCGCGTCGTAAAATGGGCCCTGTTCTTACTATGCATAACAAATAAGTAATTTTAGGTCCTATCCATATTTGGATGAATGACAACCTGAGAACATCAAATTTAGAACCATTACCAGTGTGCCACAAATGATTTAACTAAGTCCATGGTATGTAATATCTTGTCTATAGAAAAATGCATATAAAATGTCTGTCATTGCCAGTATTATGTAATAATAGTGAGTTTGCAACAATGCTAACCCATTAACCTTTGTCTTAATAAAGCAATTTAGGCAGCCAAAATGCAAGTTCTCAATAGTACACTTTAACTTTATTTTGTATAATTTGTAAAATAAAATAATTTGACATTCAGTGGAAGTATGTGTATTTTTGCACATGTCTCTATCTCTGCATGGATATGACTCAATAGCAATATTTTTATAATGCCATCAAGCCAAAGCTGGGATAACCTGCAAGTTATGTAATTTTGTTGTCATGGTGACAGCAATTGATTTTATTGATCAAATGCACATTGAAGAAATTCATACCTGGATTATTTCTGATGCTCTTTTTAGGCTGTATGAGATGATACAGCCAACACCAGAGCCAGCACTTGTAAAAGAGCACGTGTCGTTTGTTGACTGTCTGAACGCAAGTCTCGGATAGGTGGTGGGTTCTTTCTTTTTATTAACATTATTAAAATGTTTTATTTAAAGGTTTTCTGTGTATCGTAATTGATTTTGAAAAGTGTTTATGAAGAACTATGATTAATTATTGGTAAACTAAGTTAATTATAATTAAATACATTGCACATTAAATAAAATGTGAATGGATGGTTGAAAAAATAGATGGACAGATGAATCAATATAATAGATGGATTGACACATGATCCATCCATCACCTGGCTATTCATCCATCTACCTATCCATTCATCGACCCATCTATCTATATCCATCCAAATACCCATTGATCTATTCATCCAACCACCTGCCCAAAATCCATCCATCCACCCACCCACCCATCCATCCATCTACCCATCCATCCATCCATCCATCCATCAATTCATCTATCCATTAGTCCATCCATCCATACATTCATTCATCTATCCACCCACACACCAATATATCCATCCATCTATCCACTAATTTTTATATGTTCACTCATCCCTCCCTCTCTACCTCTATTTATCTGTCCATCCATCCACTCACCTTCCACCCATCAAAAAGTAAAAATGTATCCATCTATCCATCCACATATCTATCCCTCTCTCCATCCTTATGTCTGTCTGTCCATCTATCTGTTCATCCATTCATTTGTCCATCCATTCATCTGTTCATCCATCCTCTACCCATCTGTTCATCCATCTATCCACTCATCCTCTACCCATCCCTCCATATGTCAATCTGTCTGTCCATCCAACCATCCATTCATCTATTCATCCACTCATTCTCTACCCATCCATCCATCTAATCATTTTCCACCCATCTCTCCATCCATCTGTATGTTCATCTATCCATCCACTCATCCATTCAACAATCCATCTATCCATCCACTCCTCCTCTACCCATACATCCATCCATCCACCCATCCAAAAGAGAAAAACTCGACAAAGGCATATCCAGTATTAGAAACTGTTCACTGAAACAGTTATAAGCACCTGCTGGTGAAAAGTCCATCCATCTCAAACCATATGGGCCATTATCTGATCAAACACGGTTCATTGCTAAGCAAATTCACCCGTCAGATGCACACACCTTCTGTAATATTTGGACAGTGGATTTTGCCGATAGTTAACTGCCACAAGCAAGGACTTTACCGATTACACAAGTGCCTTACGTAATGTGATTGTGCCACTTGGTCGGCGTCAGTGGTACACTTCCAGTGATATGTTTACCACATCGAATGGGCCATTTATCAATAACTGACATTTCACCAATTAACTCACAGGCCAATACCACAACTCGGTTCCATTTTGATCAATGGATTTGCAGACAATTTTCAATAAAAATATATCATTCTGATTATTAGGAAAACAAAGGTATTATGCCCTTTTGTCTGTCATCATTAAAAAAAAAAGAAGTCGATACTGGGTACACGATTCTTCAGATTCAATAAACAAAACATACAGTAGACAGATGACTAACAAAAACCAGACAACTGTAAGTAGTGCAGAAAGGTGAGTTATTGAAGTTTATTTAAAGTTTATTTTGTTTAACTTCACCACTAGAGCACACTGATTTATTAATCATCAGCTATTGGATATAAAACTTATGGTAATTTTGACAGTCATAGAGAGGAAACCCGCTCACATTTTTCAATTTAGTAGCAAGGGATCGTTTATATCCCCCATCCCCCCAGACAGGATAGCACATACCACAGCCTTTGATACACCAGTCGTGGTTCACTGACTGGAACAAGAAATTACTCAATGGGGCCACCGACGGAGATTGATCCTAAACTGACCACACATCAAGTGTGTGCTTTACCACTGGGCTATGTCCTGCCTCTGTGAAAGTTATTGAGTTCATGGACAGAAAAACTCCACTAATTCAACCACCTTTGTAAAACAACCACTTGTATAAAAAACAAACACGTTACCATTTTCCCAAATCATGTAATGTAGTACAGACCCTGCTGTTAGCAGCCACCTGTCTTAGGAGGTCATATTACTAAACACCTATTGAACTAAATCATCTAATAAACTACAAACTGACCTGTATTAAGCAGTCTCTTGTTTAAAATGTGGCTGCATATTGTCTAAAGTGGCTCGTTAAAATGGCTGAATTGTTACGTGTCTCAAATGACTGGTATATCAAAGGCTATGGTATGTGTTGTTCTGTATGTGTGAATGATAGTGCATATAAAAGACCTCTTGGAAAAAAATGTCATCTGATGGATGACTATGTTACAGAGATTGGTCTTATTCTTTATATAAAAAAGATAAATATAATATGCACATATTTAAGCAGATTGTTTTCTTTCTACAGAGGTCACTTAAAAAGTTAAATACACATGCATTTTGTTTAACTTTAAAGAAAATGGGAATTATAGTTTCTTTTCAGTGTTAAAAATAAGCACTTGTCCGTTTGTCCCAACAAGTGCAAATCTATTTGGACAAGCAAAATGAGTCTCGGTAGTTGTCCAAAGGACAAGTAAACTATTCATTTTGAGCAATCAAACACAGCATCCTGGTGCTTGAATGAAACAAACCATTTATTTGGATAAGTGAAAATATTGGCAGACAAGTAGATTTCTAGATGCATTTGTCCGGTGGAATAGTAAAATATTTGGCTTATTTCTAACACTGCTTTTATTAATATAATGACATAATGCATAACATAGTTAAACCATTTTGGCACCAGCAACCAATGCCTATTTTCTAAGTGAAAGAAAGTCCTTTGTTTTGCAAATAAGCTAATGTGAATATTGCATGCACGGGTTTACAATATAGACATACTAGTAGAATCCTACGTACTTGTAAGTAGATAAAAAAAAATTAAGTTCTCTTGAGAATTAAACCAAAAAAAAAGTTTAAAAGAAATACCAGTCTTCCAGTTATCACCAGAAATGGCTTTAACACACCATTTAAAGAAAACCCGATATTCTGGGTGGAAAATTCAACTTGAAAACACTATTAACGAGAAACAGAATCTGTGTTTATCAGTTGGAGAATGCAAAAACAGTGCAAATGTTTTCGTTCACGACGAAAGAAAGAACAGAATGCATGCTGACTGAAGCCAATTGTAGAGCCTGAACAGTGATGAATTTTAAACAAAGAGCTAGATAAAAGAATGAAATGTGCACATATGCAGCGCTGCAATGTGAAATGCAGTTGCACATCTACCACACAGGGGGGGATTCGGTAAAACATGGTTAATTTCAGCTGGCAACACCTCAACTAAGTTAATCACATCGTTCGATATCTGTCTGGGAATACTTTTAAACCCCAAATTGATGCTATTGCTTAAGGCATTTTTATTATCAAGAAAGGAAAAAAAGAGAGAAAAGTTCTATCTTCATATCAAATGAAAGAATACTACTGCAAAAGAAATTGGAAACAGAAATAAAATACTGCTGCAAGAAAAAATAAAAAATTGGAGAAAAATCTGGAATAGTAATAAACCCAATGACTTTTAGAAGTGTTCAATCGCAAATATTTTAGGTTAATGAACTTGGATATAAAAAGAATCAACTTCTAAAAAAATTACACATCTACAAATGTTAAAAAAAAAAAATGTATTCCCATCTTCAAAGATCTAAATAAAAGCAACTGAATGTAGACCCAGACCAGTCTTAAAACATATATGATTTGTTGTTATCCGACTTATTCAATAGTTGTTTATTCTTAAAGTATTAGGTTTAAAAAAAAAATCAATACATTATTTTAAAAATATATACAAAATAAAATAAAATGCCAGTTAAATTGACCACCCACTACTTTAAGTTATGGCAAATCAAATTATATTTGTAAGATGGCTCATTAATATGTTTCATTCAAATTTAAGTTTATGTTTGTGCTTATAGCAAGTTCTGGTATGCTGTCATGGGCACACACGTCAGCTAACTGGGCCGTCTGTCCGGGACATGGGTTAGTGGTTAGTGGCAGAGAAGCTAGTATAGTATAATGTTCTCCTCCTCCAATGACCGGCCTCGGTGGCGTCGTGGTTAGGCCATCTGTCTACAAGCTGGGTTCGGATCCCAGTCGAGGCATGGGATTTTTAATCCAGATACCGACTCCAAACCCTGAGTGAGTGCTCTGCAAGGCTCAATGGGTAGGTGTAAACCACTTGCATCGACCAGTGATCCATAAATGGTTCAACAAAGGCCATGGTTTGTGCTATCCTGCCTGTGGGAAGCGCAAATAAAAGATCCCCTGCTGCTAATCGAAAAGAGTAGCCCATGTAGTGGTGACAGCGGGTTTCCTCTCAAAATCTGTGTGGTCCTTAACCATATGTCTGACGCCATATAACCATAAATAAAATGTGTCGAGTGTGTCGTTAAATAAAACATTTCTTTCTTTCTCTCCTCCTCCACTGAGCTGTTAAACCTCACTATGAGTAGAACCTGATACCAGGATGTGAACCTAGAACCTACCATCTTTAAGTCTAATGGCTTAACCACTAAACCACAGATTCCAGAAGGACAATCCAACGGCCATCGAAAACATCTACATGTTTTACCAATACTGCACATACAAAATGGTCAAACATCTGACTACAGATGCATAAAGATTGGAAGTTCAATGAAAGGCAATTTGTAAGACCACCATAAAATCACATATGGCAGAAAATAGGCGCAGCAATAAAACAAGACAAGAGATGGACGAAGGCAGAGGTCGGAAACAGCTTGAGGGAACAGCTGAAGCCGAATCCACGAGAGAAACATATCCCCTAATTTTGTGGCTTTTTCTCACATTACAGGAGACTTCTAGGATGACTATCTGAAGGCCAATCAGTGGCAGAGATGAAATAAGAAATTTATGTGGCTGAACATTTGCCTAAGCCATTCTTGTGCTCCCCTAACCACCGGGATTGCTCTCTCTGATGGTGCGTACAGTGTCTGTCTCTTCTGCTTAGTTACTGGCTGTCAATAATTGTAAATAGATAGTCTTCAAGTCTTCAAGTCCTCTTTTTTTTTTTCATTTTCTTTCAGTTCTGAACTTGTTTCATGTTTTTGTATATTTTTTGGAGAGAAACAGTTTTGCTGATTTTCTTTGATGTTGATTTGTAAAGAGGTGTTATGCATTAGGAATAGAAACATCTAATTTCCTAGAAGCAGCCAGACATTTGGTAAAACTTCAATGAGAGATTTATTTAGATTTCAATACATGTAAACCAGACTAATAT
Source organism: Gigantopelta aegis (assembly GCF_016097555.1). Classification (NCBI taxonomy): domain Eukaryota; kingdom Metazoa; phylum Mollusca; class Gastropoda; order Neomphalida; family Peltospiridae; genus Gigantopelta; species Gigantopelta aegis. The sequence continues at coordinate 63,749,569 of NC_054702.1, forward strand.
TGCAACATGTTTTTTGCATGAATAAGCACCTTTCGCACATGTTTGCAATAGATAAATTTTGCAAACAACCACTGATACATGTATCTGAAAATCATATCTGCCATGAAAATAATACATGTGTACACATTTTTGCATTTTTAGGTTGAGCGTGAATAATGCAAAATTTATTTACATGCATTTTTTTCTGGTTTACAGTAAATAATGTTGAAATGTCATTGTTACAGCATAATTATGTCATAAATCATGGTGCCATTAATTTTCCTCAGTAGAAGATGAATAACCCATTCAAGGATACACTGATGACCAAAAATTCTCAACTTGTAATTGTAAAGCTAAATACCGACTGGGATGAAGGAAAAAATGAGAAAATACCAACAGAATACTAAAATATAATCTATTCTATATGTTTGTATATTAAACAATAATAACAACTGGTAGATGGGGAGAATAGTAAATGGATACAAGTGCCTCTTAACAATGCCAGAAGTAACCACTGAACACTCTCCAATGTGGTCAGACTAAGCCCACAGCTAATAGCTGATTGGAAATGGATGGCCACAAAAGACAAGCCTCTGTCTTGGTTGGAGAAACAAGGACTGGGATGTTGAGGTCGACAGCAAAAGAAGCTGACAGATGGGAAGAAAAAATTGACTTCAGAAAGAAAGAAAGGGGACAGTAGAATTAAAAACAAAATCCTGACATTCTCTGTTTAGAAGATGGATGTGAAATTCTTGGAGTAATTATCGATTTGAACAATCATGTCAGCTAATACGTGTAATAGTCAGTCACATTTTACGAGTTCTGATCAAAAAATCAATTCTATTTTTTTTAAGGTTAACCAATTTATTTGATCCTAGTAATTGAGCAATTTCCTTAATTTACTCCAAATTGATTTTCGTCCCTTTTAGCACCATTATTCTGTGGAGTTTTATATTGTTACGATCAGTTAATGATGTGAAGATATACACATTGTAGTTGACCTATAAAATAATGACAACCAATTTGTTACCACGTGCACAGTTTGTCAACAGATATTTCTTGTTATAAGGGAAGACGGATGTAGTTCAGTGGTATAGCACTTGCTTGTGCTACAATGTATCAAAGAATTAATCTCTCTTAATTAAAGGTGCTAGCTAAAACAAAGTTGCATAATTATTTATTAACTTTTACTACTAACAGTCAAGTTGCCAGATGTTGTGGATTAATCAATTTTATAAAATATGTTATGATGTGATAAGACGGGATTCTAGTCAAACTAGATGTAACTGTTTACATGGCAAGCAAGTTATTTTTTACAAATATTGTGTGTGATATTGATTAATATGTAATAATTTATAACAAATAAAGGTAAAAATAGCCAAATATGGAAAAAAAGAAAAAGATTTAAAGTCTGTTTTGTTTAACAACACCACTAGAGCACATTGATTAATTAATCATCGGTTATTGGATGTTAAATATTTGGTAATTCTGACACATAGTCATCATACATTTTTCCTAATGCAGTAAGGGATCTTTAATATGCACCTTCCAACAGACAGGAAAGCACATACCACAGCCTTTGACTGGTTGGAACAAGAAAAAGCCCAGTCAGTTGAATGGATCCACTGAGGTGGTTCAATCCTGCGATGGAAGCACTTAAAGTGAGCATTCAACTAACTGAGTTAAACCCTGCCCCGAAATATGGAACATGCTACAGCACCTTTAAAAAACCCTATTTTCACCCATCCCAATCATTGAAAACCCACCAGAATGATTACAGTTGTAACACTGCAGGGTTTGGCATTCAGTTCTGGATGCATGATTCAACTGAATTCCAAACCCTGTGGTGTTTTTTTCTGTATACTGAGGTTTACTGAGAGTTACTTCCCTTTTCAGACCCCTCGAAGTAAAGAGAAGTGGTGCCTGACACTCTTTTGGATATAGGCACGTTAATAAAGTGAAAAGAAAGAAAGAAAGAAAGGTGATATTTCAAACTCCAAGTGGTGAATTTGGTTGTTTTTTTTGTTGTTGTTTTTGACTAGAATGACTTCACAGGTGCTACTCTCTTCATCTAAGGGCGGGACGTAGCCCAGTGGTAAAGCGGACAGTCTATGATTGATCCCCGTCGATGGACCCATTGGGCTATTTCTCGTTCCAGCCAGTGTTCCACGACTGGTGTAACAAAGGCCGTGGTAAGTACTATCCTGTCTGTGGGATGGTGCATATAAAAGATCTCTTACTGCTAACTGAAAAGAGTATCCTGTAAAGTGGTGACAGCGATTTTCCTCTTTCAATATCTGTGTGGTCCTTAACCATGTCTGATGCCATATAAGCATAAATAAAATGTGTTGAGTGCGTCGTTAAATAAAACATTTCCTTCCTTCCTTCTTTCGTCCAAGGTGGAAAGGCAAGTATTGTTTTTCCAATTTATTTCTACACAGGCTAATATTTGTATGCTCGGTTATGTAAAAACAATAGTGATGAGTTTGTTTTCTTTAATGACACCACTAGAGCACACTGATTTCAATAGTGATGAGATGCCTAACTGGCTCATCCAGAGGCAGTTTTGATGACTCATAAGAAAAGTGCAGGGCTACTATAATTTGACCTCACTCGCTAATAACCAACCATTAACTCCCTGTCCTAGATGGCCGACGTATGTGTCAAGGCCAGCATACTTGAACCCTAATTAAATATAATCTCGGAAACCAATGTGAAATAAAAATTAAAAAATATCAAGAATTTAAATAAAAAAAAAAAAAAAAAAAAATTAATCCATAATATCCAATATTTTACATGTCATATTGTGATAGCATATGTAGTAATGAAAATCAATTTAAAACAAAACTGAAAATCAGAAGTTAAAAATATCAACATTAAGCCCAACTATATTAATAATTAGGCCATAAAAACCCCTTGTTTACAAATAGTCATATCATGACAGAGAAGAGTTAAACTCTTCATTCACACACACAACAACAACAACAAGTGCTCTGAAAAGAAAATAGAAAAACTAAAGCACTTGTTTCCACAACAAGAACTAGGCGCCCCTTTACGCCAGTGCCAACTAAAACAACAAGCAGAGCGTCAGCTAGGTAAACAGAAGATACTAAAACGAAAGTTTCTTTCTGTAAGTGATCATGCACCTGCAGTTGGGAAATGGAATTGCAAGACAGATCATCGTGTACCTGGACTGGAATGACAAAACATGCAAAAGGTCATAGTAACTTCAGCAAGGTGCCTCTGACTTTCTGCCTTTTACTGGCAGGTAAATTGCAGGATTCCAGCCATATATTTGCCTTGGCACACTTTGTTGCATGCAAGTGTTGAAATACAAGCAGTAAGCGAGTCTTCTTTTAATGACATAGGAATAACGTGTTATTAGTGATAAGGGGATAGAATTCTAAAGTTGTATTTTGAACCTGGAGATAAAATAGGATTGTAGCGCAAAGTGCAGAAAAAAGGAAATAATGATGGTGTGAGGGAAAACATTAACTGTATAACATACAGATCAAATGTGCATTTATCTTCCTGTAATACTAGTATATATACATTTAACAAAGATTGCTGCAGAAGTGACCATTGGATTCATAACAGCACAGTGGTTAGGTTATCGGGTCTGAAGGCTGATAGGTGCTGGGTTCACATCCCAGTACTGGCTCCAAGCCAAAGTAAGTGCACCTAAGCTTGCTAGGGAGGTGTAACAGTACTAAACTGACATCTCTCTTGCTAACTGCTAACCAGTTATTTCTGTCCCAAACAGATAGCTCAGTCTGACTAGGTATATGCCCAGGACAGCATGCTTGAACATTAATGGAGAATACAACCAAAAAACACATTTGAAAAAAAAGAAAAGAAAAAAAAAGGTTTTCCTATGGGTGAGGAAGAAGTTGGGTGGGTAATATTTTCTAGTATTTACAGTTGACAAAATAAAAAATGTATTACCCCAGAACCCCCTCTCTTCTCCCCATCCCTCACTGTAGATATTTCTGGACAAGCCCTGTGATGAGAAGAATGCTGCAGTTCTCATGCACTGCACGCTATTCTGTGGGAGGTGCACCATGTTGTTGGAAAGAGATACACATACCATCATCTTGGATAATAAAAAAGATGTTATCACAACAAAGTGGGTTTTTTAGAGATCTTCCATGCACAATCTCCGCAGGGCTTGAAATTCTGTATTCTAATTTACAAACTCTACTTGTTGAAAATAAATGAACTGATAGAGTACAGTATAAAGCAAAAGAAATGTTTTAAATTTTATCTCAGTGTAGCTTGTAGATCTATTTTTATTCTTCTGCAATCAGATGTTTCATAGTCATGTTTGTTTTCTTCTTTTTTTTTATCTTTTTAATTTTTTTTTTTAGATAACTATGTTAATGACACATACGGCTTACTCTAAGTTTAAATTAATATCCCACCATAAGTTATAATTTAAATAGATCTCAAATGACCTTTATTTTAGAACATTTTATTAATGTGGCATAATACATATAATTAAATTTCTTACTATGTTTCATTGTTAGCCATATGTGAATTTTTATTATGAAAGTGTGTAAAACATTTCACACATATTGCTCTTTCTTTAATATCAACAAAATATTAATTGAAATAATGTATATTGCATATATGGAAAGCAAAGAATTCAATCAACATGGTAACACGAAGAATGCCGTCATCTTTTTATTTCCATTTTTCTACAAACAGGATAGGACATACATGTAACACAGTAATTGATATATTGATTAGTTAGAATGGGAAAAGCCCTACCTTCCATATTAGACAAACCTTGACCCCAAGCCATTCTGTTTTGGGGCAAAATGACCCCTTGTCTTGTGATTTTATCCCACTAACACAAAATGATGATATTGGTCAGCAGAATGATAATTCAATCACAAACTATGTATCTGCTTTCCACTTTTTGCATTCTTGAACTCAAAATGCCCTGTAAAGCTCTACAAATTCCAAAATATTCTCAATTCTTAAAAATAGCCAGTGGAGCTGACATTTATTTAAACATACTGTGATTGACAGAGATGCTACTCACCCGTCATGCTCAACATTGATACTATTTACCACCAACTAATCATGTTTGTCTATCATACGTTGCTTTGCAAAGAGGAGATAATTTTTGTTTTTGGTTTAGATGGAATCAAAGCAGTATTTGCTTGCCTCTGCACTGTATATACCTATATACTTGGTGATCGGATTGTTATCTGACCCCGAAGGCTTGGCCAGGGATGAGGTAAATGTTGTTTTCTTTGATAGGAACCCAGACAACTCGAGCCTATTTGCAACAAACTCAATCTGGTCTGGTCAGAATCTCGCTGTGGATTGGAATCCCAGAAGTGACAAGAGCTTTGTGAAATATTCCATACATAAAAATACATCAACCATTTGTTTTGCAGGTTTCAAGATGAAAACTGATCAAACAGCCACCTCTACAAAGCAGCCATGATATGCTCCAAGGGCTGGTACCTAGCTTTGTGGCAAAATGCTTGCTTGATACATGACTGCTGTAGGATCGATCCTCATCAGTGGGCCTAGAGAGCCGACTATTTCTTATTCCAGTCAGTTTGCCACAACTGGTGTAACAAAGGTTGTGGTATGTGCTATCCTGTCTGGGAATGGTGCATATAAAAGATCTCTTGCTGTTAACTGAAAAGATTAATCAGTGTTGCTGCAGCAAACTTTTACTTCGTCTCTTATTATCTGTGGTCCTTAACCATATGTCAGATTCCACAAAGCAGACACTAAAACATGTTATCAGTTATTATCATGTTTATGTTCTGAGTGAAACAATTTACAGTTGTCACAAGCTTTAAATTATTTCATAAGGGTCATAAAAGTGATACTGACAAACAAAAGTTTTATTTTCAATAAAGAGGCCTGAATACATGTATATGGAAATGATGTAAACCAATTTACACACCATTATAAATAATGTTTGAAAAAGATGGTTTTATTTATTCCAATGGGAAAAAAATGTATCTATATATGACAAGAATATTATTAAACAAAATTTATTATAAATTTAACAATGGAAACAGACACATAAAAAACAAGTCTTTAAACTCTATGATGTAATTTTTATGCCAAATCATAATGTCACATTCAATATTAACAAAGTCATTGGTTGGTTAGTGCTAATTCATCCAATACAATGGCACAATCCACCAATGAGTGATTGTTTTTTAGAAAGCAAAATGAAGAATATTTTCTGTTATGAGTGACCACTATGGTAATAAATATAGTATATGACATTTATAGTCCACTCCACTGTTGATGCTATACTCAATATTAACCAATATACAATTAGACTTTGCCACTTTATTTTTATTTTCACTTGCAGTTTCTGAATTCTTGATTGATGGCATGTGGCACAATTGTATGACTGCCATCTGTTTGGGCCAATCCATCTTTGAGCATCTCTGTTTTAATTACTGGTAGTATACTTCAACATAAACTACTGTGTGTGGCCATCCATGGGTCAGTGCAATACAAACACACACAGGGGGGGGCCACTCTAAAGTTGATGGGCTTTTTGTATGGACCACTAATTATATTGGCCATTTCAGAAAGGACGAGACATAAAAATCTTTATTATAATTTGCTGAATACTTTTATGAAGACTGTAAAAATTCATGAAAATAAACTAATGAGGAATTATGGGTAGCCATGGCAAGAATATGTCAACCATTTTAGGACAAAATAAGTATAAATAGACTTTATTAATTTTGTTTGCTTTATACTTCTATAAAGTGCAAATTTTAAAGAAATAAAATAATACAGAGTTATGGTTATTTCAGAAGATAGTAGGGTGTAAATAGAGAACTGATTTTTTCCTATAAACTTTAAAATTATTAAATACTTAAATTTTTTTTTAATAGTAATGGCAAAAAGGAAATCACAGCTCCCCATTGAAAAAAAAATAAAAAAATATTCTGTAGCACAAATGAGAAGCATACTTTTCATCATGGTATATCTTCATGAATGTTAATCATAGCATCTCAGACTCTATTCCAGCCAGTCCTACCTGTGGGTTGGTGCATACAAAAGATCGCTTGCTACTAATGGAAGAATGTAGCGTGTTTCCTCTCTAAAATCATATGTCAAAATTACCAAATGTTTGACATCCAATAGCCAATGATATTTAATAAAGCAATGTCCTCTAGTTGTTTTGTTAAACAAAACAAACTTTCACTATTCCAGCTACCTACTTATTTCTATTCTGGACTTAATTTCCCATAACACAGGCCAATGAGGCTGGTCATATTGTATTTTAACTCTCTCTTTTTCTGTTTATACAACAGATTGCATAATTCATTTTATTGTTTCTGTGATGGAAAATGTAAATAAAAGGTTCATGAAGAATTGTGGTTTCACAGCCACAGAAGAGTGCAAAACACTTTAGATTCAACCAATGACAGGGCTTTGCACTCTGGATGTGGTCAACTTGACCAGCCAGGCCCCGGCACCTTATCAGATTCATGACCGCCAGGTAATCAAGATGTTATCTTCAGCTGACATATGTTAAAGTGTAGAATTCCTCCATTTTAAATCAATGTAAACTGAAAAGTCATCACTGGTCAGTGCCATTCCATTAACAAACAGTCCGGGTTACATTGCCACAGGCACTCATAGTTCATGGTTATGGCCAAGCTTCCAGCTACCATAGAGTTATTATTCTGCATGCTGTATAAACATTCATTTCTCATATGGCTCTCAGATTTATAGATTCATTCCTTGTATATGCTAGTATCAAACATTTTAATAAAGTTTAATCTCAATATATTTATAATATATACATTGGCATGAAATAGGTATTTATACTTTAACTTGTAAAACGTTATTTTGTCAGTGAGTTTATAATTTCACTATTTAATTGATGCTGTACCAGTCACTTTAGTTGGATCCTAGAGTCTAAATTAGAACATTTATCGGTAAATATGACTCTGGATTGTGCAGAGATACGGTCTTGATCATGGATAATGGTTTTGTTGGGCTATTTCTCATTTCAGCCAGTGCTCCATAACTGGTGTAACAAAGGCCTGTGGGATGGCAAGTATAAAAGATCCCTTGCTGCTAATCAAAAAGATTAGCTCATAGAGTGACGGCAGCAGGGATCCTGTTTAATTCTCTCTGTGGTCCTTCAACACCACATAACCATAGGTAAAATGTTTCAATTAATAATAATAAAAAACCACTTCTTTCTTTTCCTTCTCACTGCCACTTAATCTTACCTTAATAAGCTTATGCTAGGGTCAGATTACCAACTGCCAGCACAAAGTGGGCCAAATTTCTGCTCTCATGAATTCTACGACTGTCCAGTGGCTAGTCTGAGCACTCTTATGACTTCTATGATGGCTGTCATATCTGATTCAAAAGACGAATCATGCCCCAACATTTGTTGCTAGTCTGAGCACACATTACATCTCAATGTGACTCCAAGATGTCAGTCTGAATGCACCCATCATAAGTAAATTGCAATGCAACCATCGAGTTGGCCAACTTTCTGCTGGCAGTTGGTAGTCTGAGCCTAGCATTACTCACCATTCAAAAGACCAATACAGCTATATCAACACCTAGATTCTGTACACTCATTTCCCCCAACACATGCAATTTTTGAAGTTTACAAACCAAGTTAATAAGACCAATGTATAAAAAATTTAAATACTGGTGCATTTTAAGTAAGACTATATAAAATATTTAGATGACTGAATTTAATGGCATCTTAGTGGTTAATATAAAACTGCAAACAACATATAAAAACCCTCCCACTTTGGAGAGAAGTAAATTATTGATCAACATAATCAAATTATCGTTAAATATTTATCATCACAGATTACGCTAAGATTCTGTTCTTTGAAGACCATTTGTTGCCCGGTTTAACGGAAATGGTCATTTGAGATGTTCAGCAGCTAAAAAGCTGTGGATGGCCCTTTTCACCTGCTCGACCTTTCCAGCTGACATTTAACACCTTTTGCATGGCTACTGTACTAGCCAGCTCTTTAAACAAGATAACACTTTCTCGGAAACCGATCAGGATAAAATAGCAACATCAAACACTGTTGAAAAACACATGCAATTGTCCATTTGTCTTTGGTGTTTTTATGCTGATGGACATTCGTCTTGACATGAACATCATGTCCACTGCGATAACACCCAATGCCCAATCAAAACTCTGGTATCAGTTGGAAACATCCAATAACAATCCATCTAGCATTCAGTACCTTGTAACCTCTTGTACTCCAGAAAGGAACTGTGCTGACAATCCAGAGTTTTAGCCCAATGAGATATGCATCTTAATCACCAGATAACAGATCCATTGGCAACCTTTGATCATAATATCGATGACTCACATTGACCTACATCAATAGAACTTGCAATGTCATCACTGATAGTGGGAAAATAAAGCTATTTTTGTCTGTGTTATTTGATAGGCTAAATTAGCATTTTTTATGCTGAAAGGATTTAGTTAAACCATTTTAGGAAGCTGGATAACAATTTATACCTTTTATGGTTAAATTACCTTTTTTTAATGATGAAAGGATTTAGCTGAACCATTTTAGGAAACTGAATAACAATTAATCTATACCTTTCATGGCTGTAAACTGCGTGTTTGTCAAGAATGTTAATTTAAATTACTATCAATTACATTATTTGTTCAAATGACCATTAACAGAAATTGATATCAGGAAAACGTATTTAATAATAGTTTTAATATGGCATTGAAAATACATTATGAATAGGGTTTACATTCTTGCAGTTACATATATACTCTTCAAAAAAAGTAGGGTAACTCTAATAAGAATTTATAATTGCCAAAATTGTACGGTATATTAGCTGTGAGGAATGGTTATATGATAATAGTGAATTAATTCTGCAAACATTACAACTGGTAGTTCAGTATTACATTAGGTTTTATGACCACCAAAGATCTTGAAAGATGATTGAGTGAAATTTGAAAGTTTTATCAGTAAATCGCAAATTCAAACAATAAAAATGACTAAAAACAAAACAATAACAACTGTATGATCAACAGAATGAAAAAGATTGACAGAAATAATGTTCCACAGTGATTAATGGACCTTCCTGGAAATTGTCAAAATCGATGACACCCCATGCATGTGGAATGTGTTTAGGTGTGTAGGTGTGTTGATAAACAGACCTGAACGTTCTTTACTAGGATGTCTGTGGTCAAAACGTATGTTCGGTCTAATAGTTGACATTAACATTAATATTTCAGGTTCCCCTACTTTTTTTGAAGAGTATATACAAAAAGATTATGATCCAATCATATACTTTTTGAGTAGAAAATAAAATACTTCAAAATAATAAATCATATAAATCAGTTACATATTTTTCAAATTGGGATAAACATAGAATTTATAAATTAATTTAATATTTTTACAATATTTTTACTCAGCATTATTTTAGTATGCATAGGAAAAAAAAGAAGTTAATTCTTGGTATGTTGAATGCTTTCTTGAAACATACAATTATCATGCCAAAGTTGAAAGTCAAAACATAATTTTCTCTTCAAAATCCCACAGATTAGTGTTTCTCCATTTCTTGGAAAGCTTCAGATGGGATATTCATGCATTCTAGTCCAGGCCACTTTGACATCAACACAGCTATTGTTTAACATTCAATCTTTTTTCTTCGGTTTTTTTCTCTCTCAAAAAAATAATTTATGTGTTAAATATCCCTTAAAATATATTTCCCACGGCACTGTCAGGTTAGAACCTGTGCAAATAGCTTCAACTTTGGAAAGTTTACAAGTCGGTCAAGATAATACTTAGATTGAAATGAGATTATTCTAGTGAACCTGTCAACTAACTAACAGTAAAAACATTTACATACAGTAAATATGATAAAACTACATATAAAAAACAACCCATTAAAAATGCTATTGTTTTTTATTGGGATGTAATCACTCCTTTGCTTTAACAGTGTGCGTGGCAATTTTGAAATGCTCCAGATGGCAAATTTAAACCAGTAACTTTTGCAAAACTAATAAAAACTAAAATCAGACCCTTCAACCGACAACAGTAATTTTTTATCCACTGGCAGAAAACTGCCATTGGTCAAGCCTTTGACTGACAGCAATTCATACTACAACTACGGCAACTGCTGTTGGTGCCATTGTTAAGTTTGAGTCCTGCTAACACCGTTCTCCTTACATAATCTTGTTAAAATTTCAAGCATAACAGGCCAATTATAGGGGTTGTATTTTATGTTTTTAGGCAACCTTTAAGAGATATATTCAATAGACATATAAATAACACTGATTTTTTCTTTTTAACCTTCTGACTACTGCAGTATGGTGTGCGTGAACCTTAAGTGGATGAACATACATGTATATGTATTTACTGTTTTAGATATATATTTACTGTTATAGATGTATATTTACTGTTATAGATGTGTATTTACTGTTATAGATGTGTATTTACTGTTACAGTTGTATATTTACTGTTACAGATATATATTTACTGTTACAGATGTGTATTTACTGTTATAGATGTGTATTTACTTTTATAGATGTGTATTTACTGTTATAGATGTGTATTTACTGTTATAGATGTGTATTTACTGTTATAGATGTGTATTTACTGTTATAGATGTGTATTTACTGTTACAGTTGTGTATTTACTGTTACAGATGTGTATTTACTGTTATAGATGTGTATTTACTGTTACAGATGTGTATTTACTGTTATAGATATGTATTTACTGTTATAGATGTGTATTTACTGTTATAGATGTGTATTTACTGTTATAGATGTGTATTTACTGTTATCGATATGTATTTACTGTTATGTATTTACTGTTATAGATATGTATTTACCATTTGAAAATAACCAATATTTGCTTCTGTCTTTCTGTGATAGCCATGCATACATTTTAACTAATATTAAGTTATAGTATATATGGTTATTCATAAATCATATCCATTTTGGCACTTTTACCAATCTTCTAATATTTGACAAGTTCTCACTTGGATGAAATACCAATGAGAGTTTTTAAGGCTGGTTACCTAGGCAGTTTACACAAAACTATAATGATATACTTCTTGGTATTCATGCTGACTCAGTTGATTAGCTTAGTTTGTTTTGTCTAACAACACCACTAGAGCACATTGATTTATTATTCATCAGCTATTGGATGTCAAACATTTGGTAATTCTGACATATAGTCTTAGAGGAAACCACAATATTTTTCCATTAGTTTCAACAGATCTTTTATATGCACCATCCCACAGACAGGAAAGAACATTCCACAGCCTATGATAAACCAGTGATGGTGCACTGGCTACAATGAGAAACAGCCCAATGGGACGGACCACCAATGGGGATTAAACCTAGATTGACCGTGCATCAAGTCACTTTATTAGGGATTATCATAAAGAGCTAGTGTGTTATATTTGTCATCTTGCATTTAGGGTTGTTCCAGAAACTGCTACAAACTGGAGATGGGTGTGTGTGTGTGTGAGGGACAGAGACAATCTCTTTCACTAGCCACCATCCAGAATACAATTTTTTTTATTCCATAAAAAATACTAATTCTATATATTTAAAAGCATTAACCCCTTTCCTTCACAACCACCCCCACCCCACCTCACCTCACCCCACCTCACCCCATGCCTGCCCCTTACTAAATACAATCCTTTCTGGAAAGGTTCTAGAAAAATAGGGAAAAAAGAAGCCGAAAAAAAGGGGGAGAAAAAAGGAAAAAACTTCAGTACATTTGAAAGATAGAGTAGGTATGACAAGGGTAAATTATGGCCCCCTCCAAATAATGTCAGAATGCCATATATAGTTTATATAGTTCAGAAGATAAATGTCTATCGGCAAGTTCATATCCCTTGTTAAATAATTTTCCATTCGTCACCAATGATTATTTTACCTGGAATATAAACCTGACAACTTGTTTATTATCTTGCATAGATAATTTATCAGACGGAATAGTTTACAGACTGAAAGGTGTGACAAATGTTATTAATAAAATACACCGCAGGAATATAGTGCGGTTGGTGTCTGTGTACATATGTTGTGCTGTGGTAAACAGAGTACATCACCTGCAGATCATTAACATTTAGAACGATGTGGAAAATAAAACAATAAATAGTAATAAGATAAGAACAATACCTGTACAAATGACCAAACACTGCCAGCGTTATAGGTAATCCCTGACACTGAATAATACTTTCTGTGATCTCTCTCGAAAAACTACTTCGAGTATCACAAATATCTTGGTTCTCAAACACTATTATAGTAATTTTTTTATAGAGCTGATGTCACAGAAAGGACTAAATATAAACCTTATTCAACAATTGCCATAGTAATGGGAACCCCCATATTGAGAAAATGCCAGGTGGATACTAAACTTAGATCCTATTCATGCCTGTGCCAGGATAACAAAATCTATAAAGGTGTGTCCAAAATTATAAATGACCTTTGAAAGCTATTACATACATGAAAGCAGTAATACAGCCAAATCAACCATAAGCACTAATGTGTATAACAACCACCTGTATATAACAGGCTTTTGTGCTTGAGCATCTCCTGGGTAAAAGGTGAACTGGGTGAGAGTTTAAAGAGAGATTTTACTCTGTTAGCAAAAATATGTATTTCCTGGTTACTTGGATATTTGTTATCATGTGTGCTTAATAAATATTGGTGGAAATGAATGGACAGAATTGTTTGTGTCTGTGTTCACCAATCAATGAGATCAATGCTGTGTTTTAGTCTGCTTGGTCACAGCTTACTTCCTCTCAGAGGTTTGACAGTGAAATGATTTTAACTTCAAATAATAATATATAGGCCTATGCTTTCAATTTTAATGTTCATCCCACGATGAGTGATTTTTAGTGGAGTGCTATAATGTTTTTGTTTAATTAGTTTTCTTTTACTGTTGTGTTTTTTAATATTGTACTGTACAATATCATTGGTGGATCTAAGGAGGGCCCCCTAAATTTTGTGACAGTTTTTAATTTTTTACACTGGAGAATCCAAGGAATCCCTTCGGGAACGTTTGTAGCCTTTGACCACATTTCATTGAGGCCCTACTAAATGGCTTTTCTGGATCCGTCACTGAATACACAATACTGTACATTGACAATGAATACAGTTTATGTTTTACAATGAAATTATTTTAAATTCAAATAATAATATCAGGTGCAGATCCAGTACAATGGGGACAGGGTGTTTACATGCATCTACTTAAATGGAACTTAAGTATTAGTGCTCAAGGTACTTTAAAATAAGTGAAGATTCTGCTCCCAATTCCGTGAGTTTTTGTTTAACAACACCACTAGAGCACACTGATTTATGAATCATTAGCTATTGGATGTCAAACATTTGGTAATTGTGACATATAGTCCTAGAGAGGAAACCCACTATATGTTTCCATTAATAGCAAGAGATCTTTCATATGCACCATCCCACAGACCAGACAGCACATACCACAGCCTTTGATATACCAGTTGTAGTGCACCGACTAGAATGACCAATTCAATGAGTTAGTTTACAATTTTTTGCCAATTTTAAAAATCTGGATTTAGTTACTGTGCATTAATGTCTGAAAGTCCTGTTTGCCAAGTGACCAGTAATGCCAGGTTCCAGTGTAAATTTATAACCATTAATTGTCACAATATCAGTTCTTGTGCAGAGCATTATTAAGTGCTCCCATTATGCAATTTATGGCTGGTGCTGTATTAGTTTTGCAATCCATAGACGTTTGTGTATGCACGTACATCTGCCGGGGTAAACAAATCATAACTCAGGACAGATGGTGAAACTTAAACATCCCACACCACTGTCAGGCACCAAATACCAAATTCAAATAATTATTTACAAATGTGAGTTATCTCCCCATTTATTTTAATGGTTACTGGATACTGCATTACTGATAAGATATTTGACCAATTGGGTTGATATATATTAGGCAGGTAATTATAAAACAAAATCGGCTATCTTAACCTTGAATAAAATAGAACAAAATAACATACTGTAATTTACTTTTAGTTTTAGTGATTACGTAAATGTGTTAAAATAATATGAAAGGATGATACTCGAGTTTTTTCTGAAGTTAAAAAGTTAAAAGTTTGTTTTGTTTAATGACACCACTAGAGCACATTGATTTATTCATCACTGGTTATTGGATGTGAAATATTTTTTGTAATTTTTGACATTTAGTCTTAGGGAGGAAACCCGCAACACTTTTCCATTAGTACCAAAAGATCTTTTATATGCACCATCCCACAGATAGGAAAATGTTTTCAAAGACTAAATCAAGTTTAATTAAATAGAAGGGGGAAAAAATGTGTTGATTTGAGAGTCAATAAACAAACCTTTTTTACTAACACTAATCAAAGTTTCACCAACAAATAAAAATGTGTTGATTATTGTAACATTTGATGGAGCGATTACTGAAACCGAGTCCATCAAGTCAAATTTATTCACACGAGCACCCTATCACACAGTCGGGGCAGGACGTAGCTCAGTGGTAAAGCGCTCGCTTGCTGCACGGTCGGTCTGGGATCGATCCCCATTCGGTGGGCTATTTCTCGTTCCAGCCAGTGCCCCACGACTGGTATATCAAAGGCCATGGTATGTGCTATCCTGTCTGTGGGATGGTGTATATAAAAGATCCCTTGCTGCTAATCAAAAAGAGTAGCCCATGAAGCGGCAACAGTGGGTTTCCGCCCTCAGTATCTGTGTGGTCCTTAACCATATGTCCAACGTCATATAACCATAAATAAAATGTGTTGAGTGCATCGTTAAATAAAACATTTCCTTTGCTTTCCTATCACACAGCTATATCCCACTTCATTAAAGGTTTTGGGCCTATTTCATTAAACATCGTAAGTTTACGTCTGCTCCTAGCAGTTATACCAGTCGTGCGTTTACACATGTTTGACATCTATTTCACATGGAAAAAAATTGCATCATTACAGAAGATGGAGCATTTTAAACACAAAAGAAAATGAAATATGTGTATTTCTAACTATATTTGTTGTGCTATAATAGTAATAAGAATTGTGGTTTAGTCGTAGATTTATGTTTACATGCAAAACTAAGCTTACGATGTTTTGTGAAATTGGGCCAATGACATTTTAACATTTTTTACTACTGTAAGATGTAATGTAGAGAGCAAGAGAAAACCTGAAGAGGATTAAGGGATTGGTTACATGCATTTTTCCACAGGCAAAAAAAAAGAAGATGACATGTCATAAAACAATAATTATTTTCTTTCTTCCGATTCCTGAAACTCAATTTCTTATTGTCCTGATCCGCTGGCAAACAACAGAATGTGCTGAGGTGTCATAACATATTTCTTTTCTTTCCTTTCAGTTGTTAAACTCACTTCCTGATTGTTATGATTGGATTGTAAATGTTTATGCAGCATTTATCTTTAGACACACATTGCATCATTGCAGTCATTACATGCTCCACGTAAACTCCACATAAACGGAGGATCTCTGTGAAATACGATCACTCTACTAGAGATAATGTTGATAATTTACTAGGATTCAAATCAATGCCCATTATGTTGATCGCAACATATTTCTCATGTCCATTAACAGCTACATGTGAAAAATCCATCAATATTTAATAGAAACCTGGCATGTCAAACCACGTAATTTTATAGAAATATTTTACTGATTGTTCACACAGCCTGATGTCAAAACTACATTTTTGTTAATTGTTGCTATAACTTTACGTATCAAACCACATAATTTTATAAAAATGTTTTATTGATTGGTAACAAAACTGAATGTTAAACTACATTTTTGTTAATTGTTGCTATAACATAATGTCAAACCACATAATTGTTGCCATTTCATGGCATAATGTTTCAAACCATAAGGTTGTTTATATTTATATTATTATTGTAATTGCAGCAAGACATTAAATTTTCTGTACGTTTTAATACTGCAACATTGTATTTAACCACATATCTATTGTTTTGGCCATCATGTTATATGTTAATTAACCCACATAACTTTGTGCAAATTTTCTATACTCAGAAATGAAAATTGCATTGTATGAATGAATGAATGAATGAATGAATGAATGCATGAATGAATGAATGTTTAACGACACCCCAGCATAAAAATACACATCGGCTATTGGGTGTCAGAAAAGAAAAATTATGTTGAATTACAAAAAAACTGAAAACACCTTGGGACCAATCTCAATCTTTGAGAGCAATTTTTTAAAAACATAATACATCTAACGATATGTATTATTAAAAATAAAAAATAAAATAAAAAAAGCATAAATGCAAAGTATTTAAATGACCTGACATTATTTTATGTCTTACCAGCCTTGGTGGCATTGTGGTTAGGCTGGTAGGTACTGGGTTCGGATCCCAGTCGAGGCAAGGGATTTTTAATCCAGATACCGACTCTGAGTGAGTGCTCCACAAGGCTCAATGGGTAGGTGTAAACCACTTGCATCAACCAGTGATCCATAACTGGTTCCACAAAGGTCATGGTTTGTGCTATCCTGCCTGTGGGAAGCACAAATAAAAGATCCCTTGCTGCTAACCGGAAAGAGTAGCCCATGTAGTGGCGACAGCGGGTTTCCTTTCAAAATCTGTGTGGTCCTTAACCATATGTCTGACGCCATATAACCGTAAATAAAATATGTTGAGTGTGTCGTTAAATAAAATTTCTTTCTTTCTTTCTTTATTTTATGTCTTTGTCAAATCGTAATGACAATATATTTAGCACTGACAAGGTCATTGGTTTGTAAGTGCCCAATGATCATATAATATTGTGCATTATATTAATGCAACTATATTAATGCAACAATTTTTATTCTGAAAACCCCATTGATTCTGCATGCACCAAAAAAAGTCGTTTTTAGTTTTTAACGATGCATTTAATAGTCGGCAATACTGGTATATTTAAACAGTACATAACTTTGTTTATTACATCTTGAAAATTTGAAAATTTTTTCCAAGTTTTAGTACAGAAATCTATAATAGGATTACAAAAAACGTACAAATATTTGTGTTTTGTATTAGCAATATCAACTTTTTTAACTCAATAAGGCTATTTATAATATTTAGCCTACGGAATTCGACAAGAATTGCGATTGAATAATCACTGGCTGCATTATAATTGCTTTTTTGTGCTACTGAGGTCGAAGAAGGCAGTTACAGTGCTTGAATTAGTGACATAATTTGTGCAAAATGCGCGTGGATCCCCATCTTCAGCTGTTGTAGTGTGTATACTGAAAATATATCAAAATGACGAAATCGCCATATAGGATGGGATAACAAAATGGATGTGCCCATAAGATAAAAGTTTGTTTTTGTGGCCAAAATTACGAAATTACGCAAAATTCAACAACTTGAGTCTGAATCTGGTAGACAACAGGATACTAGTATACGCATACACAGTATTTTGTAAAATATTTTGTGGTGCTTACATAAAAGCAAAAAAGTAGGTATATGATACCGTTACAATTTTATAGGCTAGAATACAAAACCGCTGTATCCATAAAAAATATTTTTCCAATCAAATATGAGGAGAGACATTACACATATTTTTATTTTGCACAGTATATTGAAAATTGGCAAAATTGCTTTTTGGCTACATGGTTGATTCCAAGAGGACTGCCACTTCTTAGACTAGCATTAGGATAGAGCACAAATGAATAATGGTCCTTATTTTCCAATAGGACTGCCATTCTTAGTATTAGCTATGTAGTGCTTACATAAAAGCAAAAGTAGGTATATGATACTCGTTATTATAGGCTAGAATACAAAACCGCTGTCCATAATCAAGAACATCTCTGCACAGTATAGGGAATTTGGCAAAACAATGGTTGATTCCAAGAGGACTGCCACTCTTAGACTAGCAATAGGATAGAGCAAAATAATGGTTGATTCCAAAAGGACTGCCATTCTTAGATTAGCAATAGGATAGAGCAAAATAATGGTTGATTCCAAAAGGACTGCCACTTAGATTAGCAATAGGATAGAGCAAAATAATGGTTGATTCCAAAAGGACTGCCATTCTTAGATTAGCAATAGGATAGAGCAAAATAATGGTTGATTTCAAAAGGACTGCCACTCTTAGATTAGCAATAGGATAGAGCAAAATAATGGTTGATTCCAAAAGGACTGCCACTTAGATTAGCAAAAGGATAGAGCAAAATAATGGTTGATTCCAGGAGGACTGCCACTTAGACTAGCAATAGGATAGAGCAAAATGGTTGATTCCAAGAGGACTGCCACTCTTAGACTAGCAACAGGATAAAGCAAAATAACGGTTGGTATTATGAATCTCTGTCTAGTGCCTCGTCTATAACAGGACCACTCCCAAGGAGATCCATTACTGGATAATACATCCTTCTGACCACCATAAAGAGGATTGCCATTCTCAAACTAGCACAGGATAGAGCTCTCACTGGAATAGATACAGCTGTGATGCCATGCACTCATTAAACACTGTAAACACAGTTAAACTTTACAGCTCATAGTTAACAATTTTATTATTAAGCCGACCTTTACGTGTTGCTATAGTGCTTACACACTGATCTTAGGTCACTATATAGTGGACTTTTTCCCTCCATGCCGTGACCTGGCCTGTGATAGTAATCTGTTTTACGTTACAAGGCCTGCCAATATCACCCGCTTACAACAAGTACATTATACTGTCACTCACTGCTGTCACTCAATAACTATTGATTTTGTATTAGTTTGTAGAAAATGGCCCGTTTCAGAAAACATGCTTTAAGCTGGTTTGTTAAAAGCTCTTTATTGCTGTAAAACACAAAAGCCAGTAAAGCCGTGATTTCCTCACTTTAATGTACTGAAAAAGGTCATACAGTGTTACTTCTGACAGTCTTGGGTTCAAATCCTCAATGACAAATTTGTAGTACAATACAAAATACATAAACAAATGAAATAACAGCAATCTGACTTTATTTGAAGTTTTTCCTTGAAATAACTTACAGATCTTTAGGGATTTTTTGTATTTGAAATTAATACAAAACTGTTATTAAAAAACTCTGTAAAAACACATACGTAAAACTTACATATTGCTAGTGTAGTGTTTAGTTACAAATAGTTTAACAGCTGGACGGCAGCATCAATAAACTTATGGAAATTAAAAAATTGCATCATCAATAGTAAGTTTCATGTTTCCAGTCAATTGTGACTAATATGTCATGAAGTGTGCCATTTCACATCACATTAAAGGGACATTCCCAAGTTTGCTGCAATATTTTAAGATGTTATCGACTAATAAAATATTTCTACGATTAAACTTACATATTAAATATATTTTCTTGTTTAGAATATTAGTGGCTGTATATTAAACATGTTTCTAATCGTTCTAATATCTGTACTATGTTAATTTTCATTTTATTTCCTAAAAATATTTTTTTCGTACGTACAAAATTATTTGAAGACAAAATCCAGTTTGGGCTTCTTACAAATATTAAGACGACCAGAAACACATTGAATATACAGACGCTGATATTCTAAACAAGAAAATGTACTTAATATGTAAGTTTAATCGTAGAAATATTTTATTAGCTGGAAACATCTTACAATGCAGAAAACTCGGAAATGTCCCTTTAAGTCTTGTAAGTCTCATGTGATATGACTGTTGACTTCACTCAATGAAATATACATACCAAACTCCATTACAAATGCACCAGTCAAGATTTATAGGATATGGAAATAAATAATAATATATTTAATTGATTTTGTGCAGCTGCATGTATTCTGGTAGGCAACAAATGATCCACAAATTGTATACAAGAGTTACTTCACACATAAAATCAACATGCATTTTGAGAGTACTGTTAGAGCAATACATGTCCCCTACCGAGCTCAACAATTCTTTGTATCTCCTAAATTCAAGGATCATAACTCTGAAAAGTGGGTAAATCACCACAAAACTTGAACTTGATCTGTAAAGCTATTTACAAATGATAAAGCTATACACAAAATTTCATCTTGATATCTCCAGGCATTGCAAAAATCTGAAAAACAAATTTTCACAAGGGCCATAACTCCGTCACAAATGGGTAATTCGTCATGAAAGTCAAACATTATCTGTAACAATACATGATTACAGCTCAATACCTCAAAGCCTTCTGCAAAAAAGACATCTGGAAAACATATATGGGACAGACAGACAGACGGATGGACAGACAGACGGACGGACAGATGGATGGAGATGAAACCTATAGTTCCCTCCAGTTGGACTAATAACAGCTGAAATGTGGGTGATGCATTTTCAGTGGAATTCAGTATATATTATATTTAACAAAAACAAATGGAATATCCTCAATTTATGCTTTTCAGTTGTATGTAAAATATACTGTAAAAACCCCCACCACACAATCTCTTAAGAAATGCATATACTAATCTCTCTCTTTAGCTCTCTTTCTCCACCCCACCCCACCCCACCCCACCCACCCCTCCTCCCCCCTCCCTCTCTCTCCTCCCTCCCTCCCTCCCTCCCTCCCCCCCCCTCCCTCCCTCCCTCCCTCCCTCTCCCTCCCTCCCTCCCTCTCTCTCCTCTCTCCCCCTCTCCTCTCTCTCTCTCTCTCTCTCTCTCTCCTCTCTCTCTCTCTCTCTCTCTCTCCCCCTCTCTCTCCTCTCCTCTCTCTCTCTCTCTCTCTCTCTCTCTCTCTCTCTCTCTCTCTCTCTCTCTCTCTCTCTCACAAAGATCTTGTCAGGTATTGTATTTAAAAAAAAGTTGTGTTTTTTTATTTTGTTTTGTTTTTATGCTTGTATTCCCAACAGCAGTAGTTTGTGCATTAACTAGTAATGAGAAAATGAGAGGTGAAATCTGCTGTAAGATCATCAGGTGTGCCATAAGACAAGAGCATGTGAGAGTGCACACAATGAACCAGGTGCTTTTGGTCACACATTTAAATCTCCATTATGCCTACCCTTTTGCTGACCCCCGTGCTTCCACTGATCAAAATTGTCCTTTGTCCATGATTAAAATCTGTCCACTTCAATAATTGTATATTATATTTTAATAAATCCAGGGATGAAAATTACATTGGAGAAAAACATTCAGAAAACAGTTTAAAGTCTTGAAAACTATGGACTTAATGTGAACTTTTCATCACAGAATAAAGTCAGGAATTGTTGCTAAAGTTTGGAATTCCAGAAAAGATGTGGACAAGTTTTATCTTTTAATAAATCACACACAAAATTAATTGATAGTTTTTGTCACCTCACTCCCACCAACCCCCACCCCAAAACAAACATAATTTTATTTACGGTAAGACTAAGACACAAAGAGATAAGAGGTTTACATTTCAGGTGTCCACTAATTTTGTTTGCTTAATTTAATTTTCATCAAGTAAGCACTAAATGCTTCATTTAATATCCTCCCATTTCCATCTGAATAATTTGATTTGTTATAAATCAATTTGTTTATTGTTCACAGTTCAGTAAAATTTCTATACTTTTTTGTTAGTTTAACCCCAATATTATATTCATCAAGCACAAAATGTAAGTCATATTAATAAAATTCTTCAATTTGTTTTCGTCTATGACCCTTCAAATGACATCCATGTGTCCCTGACATCAAATACACATATTGCTAATTTAATAGCACTATGTCCCGTGTTTCCACTTTCACTCATAATCTTGTGTTGGCAATTAGTATTTCGTGCACACACCTGTGAAAACCAATATCACGTACCTGTGGTTAAATAGTGTTTACCGTACATCATGTTCAGGTGACATTTTCTCACCTTTTAATGAGATGTTTTATTTTCACACACACTCAAACCGACCTGTTAATTAATAAAGTGCATACATCTTTTCCTTGTGCAAATAACCGTTCTTCAATAAGGTGACTATTTTATGAGACGCAAACTAATGATTTAAGATATAAATTATTTTTGTATTATGATGAAGACATTGGTAAAACTGCTATAAAAAACCACTTTGTAAACACAACCTTAAAGATCATATTAGCTTCATCCTGTTTGTACATACCTCTGTATAAAGACCACCTGGTTTTAAATGCTATTTTTCAGACCCATGGGCAACATTAACAGACAGATCTGAGTGTTTATCATTTACTCTCCACTGTTTCGTAGCCAAGAATTCCACCTGTAGGTTATTCCCCCACCCTGAAATTCATTTCATTACATTTGAAAATCAATATGGGAGTAGATGGATGGAAATTTGCACAACTTGCACGCTTTTCAAGTAAGAGTATCCTTATGGTGGCTGCAGGTTTCTTCTCTCTTTTGGCAAAGTGTTGAAACAGTAGAAAATGTATCAAGAACTTAAACAAATATTCCTTTCCTTTGCATACCTTCTGCATACAAATGTATTTTAATCTGCATGTAAACAACCACTTGCTCATATATAAAGACATCTTACTCATATATAAAAACTAAAATCTTATGTTACAAAAATTAATATCAAATAACCTACCATACTATTTTGCTGATGGACATGTCAAACCAGATGTTTTAAGGATCACACACTCTTTATCAACTAATTAAGCCATACACCAGTGACTAAGGAATGATCAACTATTGATCCAAGAAGTATAAATATAAATCATAGAAAAACAAACAAGATTTTTTATTGCTGTAATAAAGTTGCAATTACTACCTAATATAACAATATAACACATCTTCCAGTAATACATCATGTGGTCACACGGATGGGGAATTTGTCAACCACAATGGTGTTCATTAATTAACTTCCTCAAACCACTAACATTCTATAGAGAGCTCATTTCACCAACTCTGCAGGAACTGATTTGACAGTAATGACATATTAACATTTTATTGCCCATATAAACATGGTGTTTTTTTAATCCTTTATTGGCGGTTTTGGGGTTTTTTTTGCATGTGCATATTGGGGGAGTGACAAAGGTGTGGGTATTTTTTGCCACAGCAATAGCCCTTACAAGTACAATGTATTTATACCTTTTTCCCCCATATATTGATCCATCCATTCATCATATCATCACTTTGTAATTCCAAATGTGACATAAACTATGCAGACTATCTAACAATAATTATCAATAATCATTTAATATTTAAAATAAAACATTAAAATAAAACTCAAGATTAGAACTAGTACAGTCAAACCCATCAATGTAAAATCTTCAGAAGTCCTTTGTTGAAAATAAACTTTTCCACTTTGATATTAACCATGTAAACAAGAATCACACTGGTAGATAATTTAACAGGATCAATCGCCAATGATGGGCTGGTTTTGTCCCTCGTCTAATCCAGTGTTCCATAACTGGTCCATTAGAGGCCATGGGATGTACTATCCTATCTATAGAAACATGCATAAGACTTATGTATAAGTATTTGATGTGCCTATGTCCAATTAAGGTTCAAGCACACTGCCCTGGGGACACAGTCCAGCAGTCCAGATTGCCTCTCCAGGACATAAATGCATTAAAAAATCCCTTGTTGCTTTTTAGAAAAAGTAGTTAAAGTTTGTTTTGTTTAACGACACCACTATAGCACATTGATTAATTAATCATCGGCTATTGGATGTCAAACATTTGGTAATTCTGACTCGTAGTCATCAGAGAAAACTTGCTACATTTTCCCTAATGCAGCAAGGGATCTTTTATATGCACTTTCCCACAGACAGGAAAGCACATACCATGGCCTTTGTCCAGTTGTGGTGCACTGGTTGTAATGAGAAAAAACCCAATCAGCTGAATAGCTCCACTGAGATGGTTCGATCTTGCAACACAAGCACCTCAAGCGAGCACTCAATCGACTGAGCTAAATCCCGCCCCAGAAAGAGTAGTCTGTGCAGAAGCAGCAGGCGTCCTCTGTCTCTCACTCTGTCTCTCTCTCTGTCTCTCACTCTCTCTCTCTGTCTGTCTCTCTCACTCTCTATCTGTCTCTCTGTCTGTCTCACTCTCTGTCTCTCACTCACTCTGTCTCTCTCTGTCTCTCACCGTCTCTCTCTGTCTCTCTCTCTCTCACTCACTCACTCTCTCCTCTCTCTCTCTCTCTCTATCAACCAAGTGTCCAAATCACCACATATTAGACACCAAATAACCATAGTTTAAAATGTACTGAGGTATGTCATTAAGCAAAAATCCCTTTCCTTTCTAACCGTCTAAACAGGACACCTTTATTAGTAGAATAATTTTCCTTTTTAACACCATCTTGATGGCAGTGAAAATTGTTGCACACACTGACATCCATCAACACCTGTAAATCATGATTACAGATTATCTGTCATGTGCACTGATTTACAGACACTGGAATAAATGTTAGTTGAATAATCAGATGATAAAGTCAGCTGACGATACTATTCAAGTCCGACAAAGCTGACTGGATGTGTGTGTTAGGTTGTTTGCACATCGCAAGTGATGATCTGTGATATCAACCGCTGTCACAGTTTTGTTCTCTGCGTGAGATTTATTACAAAGAACACACAGGTTTTCAAATCACGAAATGTTGGTCAGCTACATCTAGAAAAGGAATTGTTGTTATCAACATCTCTATCGCCTGTTATCGACACATCCATCACATTGTTAGGAATCATTTACATCAACAGTTTCTTGTTCATTCAAATTGTATGCTGGGGGTGGAGAGTGGATTATCGCCATTGTTAAGCTATTGAAGGTAACGGTATACCAAGTAATGTAGCAAATCTGTTTAAAAATGGTATCTGTGACACACAATCTTCAGTATGAAAAATACTACATGGTTCAAAGTTAGTCAGCAAGCAAGATGTAAATTCCACTCATAACATACAATACGCTTTTTGATAACCAGGTTGACTAGAAGCTTTTTCTTTTCATTTAAACCCAGTACACCATGACTGGTATATCAAAGACTGTGGTATGTGCTACCCTGTCTGTGGGATGATGCATAAAAACATCCTGTGCTACTAATGGAAAAATGTAGGTTTCCTCTCTAAGACTATGTCAGAATTACCAAATGTTTGACATTCAATAGCTGATGATGAATAAATCAATGTGCTCTAGTGGTGTCGTTAAACAAAAACAAACTTAACTTTTTTCATTTTAAAGCATTAGACAAATACAGAATATGTTTTATAGAAATGCTTCTCAATCACTAGCTTTTGCTTCAAGATTAAAACCTGACAAGTAAAGATGGCTTCCCATTCCACAAAATCATCTTCGAGACTTGCACTAGCTGATATTTCCCTTTGTATCAATGTACTATTTCAATGCACTTATCCACAACAGAACAGCACATACCATTACCTTTATACTAGAGGATAAACTGCAATGAGTCTGGTCTAATAATAATGGAAACTGATCCCATGACACTGTGCAGATTGGACAACCATGCATTATGCCAGTGATGGGGCGGGATGGGTAAAGCGCCCGCTCGATGTGCGGTCAGTCTGGCCCATTGGGCTATTTCTCACTCCAGCCAGTGCACCATGACTGGTATATCAAAAGCCGTGGTATGTGTTATCCTGTCTGTGGAATGGTGCATATAAAAGATCCCTTGCTGCTTATCAAAAAGAGTAGCCCATGAAGTGGCAACAGCAGGTTTCCTCTCTCAATATCTGTGTGGTCCTTAACCATATGTCTGATGCCATATAACCGTAAATAAAATTTGTCAAGTGTGTCGTTAAATGAAACATTTCCTTGTACTAGCTGATTTTTTCTTTTTCCTTTGGTATAAAAGTACTATTTTAATGCACTTTCCCACAAGACAGCACATACCATTCTAATAATAATGGAAACTGATCCCATGAAACTGTGCACATTGGACAACCATGCATTTTGCCAATTTTACCCTTCTACAACAATGAAAATAAAAAATCTATTGGCAGTTTGATCAAATGAGAAATATAATAACCTCAAAAAAATTAGAACAATACCAAAAACACATAAAGCACTCCTTTTGACATCCTATCTGAATCATAAAATGGCCGTATTCATTACAAATTAAGTGTCAACATGGTGTCAGCTTACAGCATTATCAATTGGACAATAAAACACATTATTTGCACACGGCAAAAATCAACACACAGAGAGTGCAGCCTTTTGTCGGACTCCAATCAATTGTCTTCTGTGATTACTAGAAACCTCTGGCTTCAAAAGAGCCATTATTGAAACAGATACCAAAAAGTATTCAATGGTTCACTTAAATCGGGTCAATGTACATACACATCATGGATAGTAATACATAAAACATGCCTCAGTTGTGTAGTGGTTAAGACTGACAGGCAACGAGTTCACATCCTGGTACCGGCTCCCACCCAGAATGAGTCTTAACGACTCGGTGGGTAGACATGAGGCCACTATACTGACTTCTTTCTCATTAACCACTAACAACTAACTATTAACCCACTGTCCTGGACACCATTGTCCTGGACCCCTGCGCGTGCTGTAACCTCACCGTGGTGCAGGGGTGTAACATTCTCTTTGAGAATGGCCAATACAGCACAAATTGAAGTTTAGAGTAAAATTCGGTGTCCGTAAAATTCTGTGATATTTGTATTTGTATTTTTGCACAGTTCTTTACACTGTTTTTGTTTAAACCTTGAATTTTTATATTGATGTTGATCATCACTTTATTTATTTGCATTACCATAGTTTGACACCCAATAGCCGATGTATTTTTCGTGCTGGGGTGTCGTTAAACATTCATTCATAGTCATAGGCCATTGTCCTGGACAGACAGCCCATATATACTCTTCAAAAAAAGTAGGGGAACTCTGATAAGAATTTACAATTGCCAAAATTGTAAGGTATATTAGCTGTGGGGAATGGTTATATGATAATAATGAATTAATTGGGCAAGCATTACAACCGGTAGTTCAGTATTACAGTAGGTTTTATGACCACCAAAGATCTTGAATGATGATTGGGGTCAGAAGTGAAATTTAAAAGTTGACATTTTTTTATCAGTAAATCGCAAATTCAAACAATAAAAATGACTAACATCAAAAATAATAACAACTGTATGTTCAACAGAATGAAAAAGATTGACAGAAATAATGTTTCACAGTGATTAATGGACCTTCCTGGAAAATGTCAAAATCGACAATGACACCCAACGCACGTGTACAGGGCAACTGTGTGATGCATGTGCAAACTATGGAATGTGTTACGGTGTGTTGATAAACTAACCTGAACGTTCTTTACTAGGATGTCTGTGGTCAAAACGTATGTTCGGTCTAATAGTTGATATTAACATTAATATTTCAGGTTCCCTTACTTTTTTTGAAGAGTAAAGTTGAGTGAGGTATATGCCGAGGACACTGTGCTGGAACCTTTACTGGATAGAAGCACAGAAATAACTTAAAATGAAATGCCATCTAGACATGTTCATCACAGTGCAATCAAATTGCCTGTAGGTAGCAGTACACCAAATAGTATCTCATTGGGTCAAAGTTCGTAGTGCATTCGACAGTTAACGCTACCAGTCCTGCAATTGGTGATACCTGTGACAGTGTTGTTTCATCTGACCAGTACACTGCTGTAATTTAATTTGAACTAGTGTCAGTGTACCAGTTACTTTTGAGCTTGAAACGTGTGTGGGGGTCCTACTAAAACTAGCATGACATGTTTTAAGCAGAACTAGGGTAGTCACAGATGCCTCCCGTTATCTCTATGACAAGTTTTAAGCAGAACTAGGGTAGTCACAGATGCCTCCCGTTATCTCTATGACAAGTTTTAAGCAGAACTAGGGTAGTCACAGATGCCTCCCGTTATCTCTATGACAAGTTTTAAGCAGAACTAGGGTAGTCACAGATGCCTCCCGTTATCTCTATGACAAGTTTTAAGCAGAACTAGGGTAGTCACAGATGCCTCCCGTTATCTCTATGACAAGTTTTAAGCAGAACTAGGGTAGTCACAGATGCCTCCCGTTATCTCTATGACAAGTTTTAAGCAGAACTAGGGTAGTCACAGATGCCTCCCGTTATCTCTATGACAAGTTTTAAGCAGAACTAGGGTAGTCACAGATGCCTCCCGTTATCTCTATGACAAGTTTTAAGCAGAACTAGGGTAGTCACAGATGCCTCCCGTTATCTCTATGACAAGTTTTAAGCAGAACTAGGGTAGTCACAGATGCCTCCCGTTATCTCTATGACAAGTTTTAAGCAGAACTAGGGTAGTCACAGATGCCTCCCGTTATCTCTATGACAAGTTTTAAGCAGAACTAGGGTAGTCACAGATGCCTCCCGTTATCTCTATGACAAGTTTTAAGCAGAACTAGGGTAGTCACAGATGCCTCCCGTTATCTCTATGACAAGTTTTAAGCAGAACTAGGGTAGTCACAGATGCCTCCCGTTATCTCTATGACAAGTTTTAAGCAGAACTAGGGTAGTCACAGATGCCTCCCGTTATCTCTATGACAAGTTTTAAGCAGAACTAGGGTAGTCACAGATGCCTCCCGTTATCTCTATGACAAGTTTTAAGCAGAACTAGGGTAGTCACAGATGCCTCCCGTTATCTCTATGACAAGTTTTAAGCAGAACTAGGGTAGTCACAGATGCCTCCCGTTATCTCTAGTTTTAAGCAGAACTAGGGTAGTCACAGATGCCTCCCGTTATCTCTATGACAAGTTTTAAGCAGAACTAGGGTAGTCACAGATGCCTCCCGTTATCTCTATGACATGTTTTAAGCAGAACTAGGGTAGTCACAGATGCCTCCCGTTATCTCTATGACAAGTTTTAAGCAGAACTAGGGTAGTCACAGATGCCTCCCGTTATCTCTATGACATGTTTTAAGCAGAACTAGGGTAGTCACAGATGCCTCCCGTTATCTCTATGACAAGTTTTAAGCAGAACTAGGGTAGTCACAGATGCCTCCCGTTATCTCTATGACAAGTTTTAAGCAGAACTAGGGTAGTCACAGATGCCTCCCGTTATCTCTATGACAAGTTTTAAGCAGAACTAGGGTAGTCACAGATGCCTCCCGTTATCTCTATGACAAGTTTTAAGCAGAACTAGGGTAGTCACAGATGCCTCCCGTTATCTCTATGACAAGCAGCGTATAGAAAATGGTCTGTTTCAGACATCAGTTCAAATTATTATCAAAATTTGGTTCTTAATCAGCTTGTCAACAGCAATGAAAAAAGCCACAGAAAATCCCAACAAAACAACCCAGTCTTACATATATTTCATAATTGAAATATTTGTTTTTAAAGCCACAGAAACCCCCCAACAAAACGACCCAGTCTTATATGTATTTCATAATTGAAATATTTGTTTTTAAAGTTTGTTTTTCTTTAATGACACCACTAAAGCACATTAATTAATTAATGTCAAACATTTGGTAATTCTGACATGTAGTCATCAGAAGAAACCCGCTACATTTTTCCTAATGCAGCAAGGGATCTTTTATATGCACTTTCCCACAAACAGGAAAGCACATACAATGGCCTTTGGCCAGTTGTGGTGCACTGGTTGGAATGAAAAAAAACTCAATCAGTTGAATGGATCCATCGAGGTGGTTCGATCCTGCGATGATTAAATGTAATGTTATAAATAAAATGTCATGTGAAACCAAGTATTGTAAACTACATCATGTTCTGCATCATGATCAGTCAATACCGGCCTTGGTGGTGTAGTTGTTAAGCCATAGGACATAAGGCTGGCTGATAGGTACTGGGTTCACATCCCGGTACCGGCTCCCACCCAGAGCAAGTTTAAAGACTCAATAGGTAGGTGCAAGACCACTACACTAACTTCTCTCTCAATATCCACTAACTTACTGCCCTGGACAGACAGCCCAGATAGCTGAGGTGTGTGTCCAGGACATCATGCTTGAACCTGAAGTATAAACGAACAAATGAATGATCAGTCAATAAAACTTAAGACCTGGTTGGCTGAGTGGTTCAAGTCACATACTGTCAAATGTCATGCAAATCTGCGCAGTAGGTTCGAATCCTGCCAGTAGCCACTTGGTATTTTGAAATATTATATATCAATTTTATTGGGCAATATGTTGCATGCGATGTATGATTTTGGTGTACCAGGTAATATTAATGGCAATCTATTGAATGACATCATTTGTGATATCCTTACCTAAAAGTAAACTAGTGCAAGACCAATTAGTTTTTTTCAGAATGCTGGACATCTTCCAGTGCAAAGTCGCTATTGAAATGTTTTTGTTTGATTACTGTTAAAGGTGCAGACCCTAGTTTCAGCCAGTATAAATGGACACTAAGTTTAGTTAAATCTACAAACATGCAACACACATCTGGATATGGTTATAACAGAGAGAAGCTAAAGTCTGTGATGTTTAAACAGGGAAATACCGTCAAAAATAACTAGAGCTTGTCTCATTAACCATTACTACTTAGACGAATGTGTGATTTTAAAAACTAGGGTATGTCACTTTAACGCACACATCAATTCTGGAGTGTCAATAAACATAGTGCCATAAACTGATTAATTTACATATAATATGAAGTTATAAAATTCTAAAAGTATGTCATCTGAAAAACATCACATTAGTTTTATTATATTGGTATCGCTACCCATTATATATGATGAAAAGATAATATGCACATGGAATGTATCAGCTGAACTGTATGTTAAGTTAGCATTTACAAACGATTGGAAACATATTAACCCAGATCCTGCAGATGCATCACTTCCAAGCTGTGTCACAAGCAAAGGAGACAGAACAAAACATTGTTAACAAAAGGGATGAGGTACGATCCATGTAATTAAATATTTAATCAAACCTGTATACATCATGTAGTGTCATAATGACTGTATGACATATGACCTTGATGAAAATAGTTCTTCTAAAATAGTCGCATTCCAATATACACAATCAGCCCCAAATTCAAATGATGAGAAAAGATGAAGTTTGTTTGGATTAACAACATCACTAGAGCACAATGATTTCTTTAATCATCAACTATTGGATGTCAAACATTTGGTAATTTGGACATATTGGGCCGAATTTACAAAACCTGTTTTTCTTAAATGCGTGTGTTTAAACATAGTAAATGTATGTAGTTACACGTGTGTAAGTCTAAAACAGGCTTTGTAAATTTGGTCTATAGTCTTAATGAGAAAAAACCCTACATTTTTCAATTACACCCCCCCCACACCCCCCCCCCCCACACACACACACGTACACTTACAGGTATAGCAAGGAGCCTTTTATACACACTATCCCAAAGATAGGATAGCACATACCATGGCCTTTGATATATCAGTTGTGGTGCATTGGCTGGAACGAGAAATAGTTCAATGAGCCACCGGCTCTACAGTCCCAAGTTCAACTGATGAGAAAAGTTATACTTTGTTTTGTTTAATGATAGCGTTAAAGTTTACCGATTTACTAATCATTGGCTATTGGATGTCAAACATTTGATAGCTGTAACATGAAGCCAGAGAAAACCTGCAACATTTTTCTATTAGCATCACTTTTATATGCACTTTCTCATTATACACATCAGCACATACCATGGTCTTGACATTCCTGTCATAGGGCACTGGATAGTATGAAGAAAACAATCCAATCAGAGAATAGCTCCACCAAGCTGATTCGATTCTATGACCCAAGCACTTCAGGTGAACACCGGCCTCGGTGGCATCGTGGTTAGGCCATCAGTTTATAGGCTGGTAGGTACTGGGTTCGCATCCCAGTCGAGGCATGGGATTTTTAATCCCGATACAGATTCCAAACCCTGAGTGACGCTCCGCAAGGCTCAATGGGTAGGTGTAAAACCACTTGCACCGACCAGTGATCCATGACTGGTTCAACAAAGGCCTGTGGGAAGCGCAAATAAAAGATCCCTTGCTGCCTGTCGTAAAAGAGTAGCCTATGTGCCGACAGTGGGTTTCCTCTAAAAAACAGTGTCAGAAAGAAAGAAATATTTTATTTAAGGACGCACTCAACACATTTTAGTTATGGTTATATGGCGTCAGACATATGGTTAAGGACCACACAGATTTTGAGAGGAAACCCGCTGTCGCCACTTCATGGGCTACTCTTTCCGATTAGCAGCAAGGGATCTTTTATTTGCGCTTCCCACAGGCAGGATAGCACAAAGCATGGCCTTTGTTGAACCAGTTATTGAAAGGAGTAATAGTGTCATTGTCAGTGAGACCCCTTAATGTGTCCCTGGAGGCTATAATTCATGTAGTGGAATCATAATTACATGTTTTCACTTTCCTAGTAGAGCTACATTATGGTTTGTATGGCAAGATATGACATATCACACACCATACATTATCATCATTAACTCTCAAGAAATGGTTAATTTTATAGGGGCATCACTTTCATGATTCACGATTTTATAAGATACCCCATTTAACATTTATTTTATAGTTACTGTGATCCCACATTTCTTTTGCCTTGATATTCAAAAAGATTATTAATTAAAAAAAATTGTTTTATAGAATTATTAAAATAAATGTTATTACTTACAAAGTTACTGAAAATGTTAATTTAGCCAATGATCTGGATATACCCCTGCAATTAAGAAAATGTCCATGGCAAAAAATGTCATGGAAAAAACAAACATAGACCATAGCAAAAAAAAGTGCCACTGAGAATTCCACAATCAACTTCAGGGTTTGGGCTCCTTCTGAACATTGGATTAAGTGGTAAATGCTTTTGAAAATTAAAATTTCATTTTAATTATTCATTAAAAGTTATAGTTTGCAATAACATTAACTTTTATACATGTGTATCTATATAATTTATTTTTGAACACTTTACATCAAATACATATTAGCAATGGATTTGTGGCATAATTTGTGAATGGTATTTGCTGTGAATGATCTTAAAAATGTTTCATCTAAAATAAAACAAACAACTCCAAACATGTACATTAAAAAAATTTTTTTTAAAGCAAATAAAACTCAAATAAATTAAAATAGTCTTAAACACCCTCCATAAACCCAACATAATTATTTTGTAGCTACATCTAATTTTTTTTTTTTTTTACTACACAAAATATTACTACAAACTGAAATTATTTTATTTTTTTAAAGTTTAAATTAGCGATCTGATCTGTGAAGCATTCTTAATTAATTAGCAGTGAAGTGGAACAGCAACATATAGTTGAATTAACTCTGTGGGATATTGCATGCAGTTACGAACAGAGTTATCCTTGCACACACACCACACACTCACACCATCTCTTTCATCCATGATATCGTGACATTATCACATGCAGTGAATGAACTACATCATAATGACAAATCAGAACTCTTTTGTCCTTCCTGGTTTTCTTGTACTTTCTGCCAGGCCACCTTCGCCACAAGGGTAAAGGACGCAGGGGTCAGAGGTAAGCAGGTGAAAAAAACACCTGCCTGTGGGATGTTTTTGTCCAAAAAAAAAGAAAATCAATATCGTAGTGATAGGCGGTCAATAATTCCTACACTGCGAAGTGGAGGGTTTCTTTTTCTCTGTGTTTGTAATCCTCAGTAGATTGATGGCTTGCGCATACATGTCTTTACGATTAATTCCTCTATTTTAGGTTCATGCTTCATCGTGGTGGTTTTCTTCCTTATCTCCAAGCTAATAAATCAAAATATGACAAAATACATTGATATGATTATACAAGCTGTTGGGTTTTGAGGGAGTAGTAATTCCAGAGTCATACATTGATTGTAAGGTTGGTCTTGCATGCTAGGTTGGCAATAAATTTGATTTATCGTTAGTTAAAGCCTCCCCGAAAAGAAAACATTTATGGATTGGTTTTGTCACTTTGTGCCATTATCCTATGTGTTTTCCTGTAACTCGGAGTACATTAACGAACCATCGACTATTGTATTTCAAATGTATGTTAATTGTCACATAGCTTAGGAAAAAATGTTTTTGCAAATAAGGTTTGCATTTTGATGAGCAACAACATTTTTTTCAGAACTTTCACATGAACAGCAATATTGGATCACTGTCTGGAATTCTAAGTATGGTAAATCGGTTGAGACTGATTATATGTACTGTAACCTCTTGTACCACAGAGACTAATCCATAAAAAAATTCAAGGTCATTACTTGTGAATTAAAAAAATATATATTGACTTATGTTTATTGGTGGTCTTAGCTATTTTGGCTCCAAGATTTTAGAGCTTATTATACTTATTCTTTGAAATTTTAACATTTGACTTTAACCATGGCTGGATTCAATACATACATTTTGTTGTGGATTCTTGCTAACAACTTCAATTTGTTTCTGCCCTATCATGTTCCTTTCATGTTCAACACATAAACCAAGATGGCAACCATTTTATAATGTCACAGTGTTCACCTGAAGTAAAGTTTGTTTTATCTAACGAAGCCACTAGAGCACATTTTTTGTTGTTGTCTTATCATCGGCTATTGGACGTCAAACATATGGTCATTCTGACACTGTTGACCAGCCTTGGTGGCGTCGTGGTTATGCCATCGGTCAACAGGCTGGAGTTAGGGTATATAGCTCAGTGGTAGAGCTAGATACCGAGATGTGATGGGACACAGGATCGATTACTATCCATGGACTTGATGTTTTTCCACCCCAACCAGTTCTCCTGGTACCATAAAGGCTGTGGTATTTACTGTCATACCTAAGGGAATGTGCATATAAAACAGCCCATTACTTTTCTCTTGTCCAAATGTTGTAATAACCATGTTCGACACCAGGTTGATAAAGTGTAAGA
The DNA here is from genome assembly GCF_016097555.1 of Gigantopelta aegis. NCBI lineage: Eukaryota > Metazoa > Mollusca > Gastropoda > Neomphalida > Peltospiridae > Gigantopelta > Gigantopelta aegis. Next base: position 63,785,150 of record NC_054702.1, read on the forward strand.
ATGTGCTGAGATGTAGTTAAACACATATTTTTTTAATTTTCCTTTTAATAGAATCGAGGGTAGATTTTTATTTTTATAATTTTATTTTTTATTAAAATAAAATAGTGACAGAATCTGTTTTTCATTTAAAGTTACTTTTCTAACCAATATTATTGGCAATAATTCACAAATGAATATCTGGCCACAAAACTGCTGGACTTCCACAATCACTACTAAGACCAATCTTAAATCGCTGGCCATGTGGTTCAGATGGTTGCCTGATATCACTTTGATAGGTATCAGTTTACCTTGGTATTCATCACCTATATAATCAACCATAAAGAATATGTATTATCTAAAACACAATCACATCCAAGTCAAAACACTCTAAGCAATAAAATAAATTTCTCCACTCATGGTACTTTCTTTCACAACCAATAAATAAGGTCTATTTACATTAATGACTTTTTAGGTCCAATTATTTTGTACATTTACTAATTTATGGTCAATTTGTACCCAGCTTAGTATAAATTGGTGAACAAAACTAAGTTAATCAAGTATCTGATGCCAATTCAGAGTAAGCAAAACACAATGAGAAAATAAAACTTTATTTCATGGGAAAATACTTGTATATGTTTTAGATATTACTTTAAGTTAAAAATGCCTAAACACAACATGAAATTTAAAATAATTGTTATTATTAAAATATATTATATATATACAGTGAAACCCCTCAATACCGGACATCCATGGGACCAAGTAAAATGTCCGGTTTTAAGAGGTGTCCGGTTTTCAGGGGTCTGCCAGAAATTGGGATGTTTTTAGCGCGAGCTTGACAGAACCACTGCCATACCAGTTCATTGAGCTTATCAAATTTACATGCAAAGTTCAACACAGGCGATGTTTAGCTGGACGTTCCGTCATGTTGAAAATTGACATGAAAATGAAACACTACTAACATCTATTCGACTACGCAAAGCCAACATATACTTTTGCTTACTCTTTATTTCGCTAAACAAACGTTTAAAAAAAACCCAACACATTCACACAATAGGAAGGCAGCAAATTAAATTCCCTCTTATTTGTGTCAATCTTTGAAGCAAATCATGAGACATGTTTGTGAAGGATCACATTTAAGACCTTAAAACACACTCGTAACTTAATAAAGACATCTAACCCAAACTCGAACTCCGCTAATGTTAACCATAATTACAACACAATCAATGTGTTTACAGTAGTTAACTCCATACCAAAGCTTGCGATCAGTCCTTTTAATTGTTTATTGTCAAGTTGCTAATCTTGCCTGCTGAGCAGTACCTGTACTTAATGCAGCGGTGATTACACTGATAACAGCGATCTCGAGCATGCGCATATTGCACTAGCCATCGGTGTTAACAGACAGGTGGGCGCCATATTGATTGGTATCGGTTTGATCGTCCGGTTTTCAGGGGTAGGATTTACACTAAGTTGACACATTGGGACCGATGTTTGTCCGGTGTTCAGTTTAGAGGGGTTTCCGGTTTAGAGGGGTAAAATATAGTGTTAAAAGATGTGTAAATCACGGGACCGTGGAAAACGTCCGGTTTTGAGGGGATTCCGGTTTAGAGGGGGTCCGGTGTTGAGGGGTTCCACTATATATATATACTACCGACACAAAATAAGGGAACGGGTGAAATGATAGTGAATGTTTTATTTCGATTAACGTCTGGAAAACCAATTTGGGGCGTGTATATCAATATCTGGTGTGTCCACCATTTTGGGCGATGCATGCTCGACACCTTGATGGCATACTGTTGATTAATGTACGTATGGTTGCTCTGGGTATTGCCCACCATTCATTCTGAAGGGCTACCGCAAGCTGGGCCACGTTGGCGGGTGCTGGGTCCCTGGCATACACTCTCCACCCGAGAACGTCCCACAGGTGCTCTATAGGGGACATATTGGGGGACTTAGCGGGCCAGTCAATTGTCGGTATGCCTTGTTGTCGTAGGTAATCAGTGACTATCTAAGCGCGATGTGGTCTGGCATTGTCGTCTTGAAATTCAACATTTCTGCCAATATTTCTCGCCACTGGAACAACGACAGGACGCAAAATTTGGTCCAGATATCTTTGGCCAGTCAAATTTCCATTAACAATAATCAAATCTGTTCATGGTCTAGAATTATAGCCCGGGCATATCTCTCGCCGCTACGTCGCCAACAACGTTTTCTGCCATCTGTGAATCTGAGGCAGAACCTTGATTCGTCTGTAAACATGGTGTAACGCCATTGTCGCACAGCCCGTCCCTGGTGTTGCCTAGCCCATCGTAATCGTTGCCGCCTATGGTGAGCTGTTAGGGTCACACCCTTCAGAGGACGCCTCGCTTTCAGGCGGGCTTTGTAGTGTGTGTTCTTGACGGTCGATGTTGAAATTCGCCTTCTTGTTATTGTACGGAATTCACTGTTGAAAGCAGCAGCTGATTTGAATCTATTGCGTAGAGCAATTAATGTTATGGTACGATTTTGTCGAGGTGTCGTCTTTTTAGGCCTGCCACGCCCAGGTCTCGTTGCAACCCCGCTAGTTTGACGGTACTTATCCCACACTCTAGAAATTACACTTTTTGATTTACCAAACATTCGGGCAACTTGGCATATTGACGTACCTCCCTCTATCGTACCGACAATTCGCCATTTCGTCTCTTCATTAAGGTATTGTCTTGGGACCATTTTCACGCATGTGATTACCTCAATTGCATCGGTGATTGTGAGTTCCATGATAAGCACATACACGTGCATCACATGCTGTTCATGCATGATGTGAAATTTCATTTTGATCACATGAAGCGTTCAGATGCAACGCCACTGTATTGTAACAGTGCATGTCAACGATAGTTACATTCACATCAGTCGTTCCCTTATTTTTTGTCGGTATTATATATATATATATATATATTTTAATTTTTTTCAAGTTATTCAATTCCCAAAGTTAGAGTTTGTTTTGTTTAATGACACTATTAGAGGACATTGATGTATTAATTGCTGGATACTGGATGTCAAACATTTTGTAATTCTGGCATGTATTTATTAAAAAAACCCACAATTTTTATTTAATAGCAAGAGATCTTTTATTTTTCCCACAGACAGGACAGAACATATTATAGCTTTTGATATACCAGTGATTGGTTAGAATGGGAAAAATCTAATCCAAGAACTGGTCCACTAAGGGGTTTCAGTCCTATGATTAAAACACTTCAGGCAAGCACTCTATCAACTAAACACTCCCACACCCTCGATTTCCAAATATACTGGTACTGGTATAGTGTAATATATACATTCACATGTATTATCTTTTTCTCTTCATTTGACCACACAGTAATTTTGTTTTTCCTGGCCAACCATGCATACGGCAGGTGGCACTGTTTTTTGCATCGAGGTCCAGTAAATCTGGTAAATCTCCACTACGACAACTCATTAGCTCTAATGTGCTGCTAATTATAAACGAGAAAGGAAACTGTCCACTCTGTAATGAAATTCTATCCACTGACAAATATTCTTTATTCGAGATCTTGTCAATGGCATAAAGCCGTATGTATTCCAAACTGACACTCTTTAAAAAAAAGTGGGCAGATAATCCAGCGACATCTCTGATCAATTCATCATCCAAAAGCAATTATTGGGTCTGCTGATTAATATCCGCATGTTGATGAACGGCCTGAACAAACAGCCGTAAGCTGTAGAAAACATAAAACTTCAATGAGAAAAAACACTGGAGCAAGGATACTTGTGCTGCTCTGAAGTTGTTGCAGGCATTCACGTTTGGCCTTTTTTTTAAACAGTTGTTGATGTTTTTTAAAGGGAAAAATGACCAGAAAACAATGTCTGTTAGGGTTTGTCCACAATTATCAACAGTTTCACAAATATATACAAAGATTACTCTTCTTCTTTTTTGGACAATAAAAGTTTACAGTTCATGATAGTGGGTAATTTGGATAAAATAGTCAACTTATGTCTTTAAAATTCACCACGTTTACAGGGAACATTTTGATACACAATTTAAAAACATTAAAGAGTAGTTGTAAATCAATTTTCAATTGACTAGAAATATCGCTAATTAAGATTTTGAAACAAAATGTTCCCTGGTTTAAACTTAAGAGAAAAAATAATTTTTCCTTCGAATGTTTTAATTTTTAAAAAAATAAATTAAAATAGTCATTGATGAATACATGGTATTATTCTTTCCTATCAACACCAGCCACTACCATCCCCAAATTTCACAATATAGATGAAAAACCCAACAAAAACCCAACAAACGAAAAGATCTGATACTCTTAATATATTAGCTGAAACAGACTTTAACCCATTATTGGTATTCTCTGTGCCTGTTTTCTCTCTCTTTTTTCTGTTGTATTTAGGATTTAGCCCAAGCTACAGGTAATCATTCAGGTTATGACATGAAATCAATAAAACTCTTGACACAGGACCATTCTGACAGTGATACCAGATTTCCTTAAATCGTGGCCTCGTATTCAATTGTGTAATAGCACACTTGCCAATCAAACAACTCTACCGTCTCAATACAATTATGTTCCTTTCTTCACATAATGTTCAATTTTATTATTTTTTTATTTTTTATTATATCAGCATGGTATTTATAACAAAATACATTGTACATTGCTTCATATGGTATTGACACTAATTCAAATGTAATATCCAAACCACACTCAATATAATGTTCACGTTCCGTTGATGCACCAGTGGAAAAAAATAGGTTATGAATAGTTGTCCAGCATACAAATATTTACAAATACTAAAAAAAAAAAAAATCTGTTAAATAGAACTATTTTTAATTCATATTATTTTTATAGCAATGTTATCTTTAAAAGTGACAAATAAAATTGGTATTAATTAGTAAGTTTGGTATTAATTAGTAAGTTGAACGTTCAGTATTTCTAAAAAATTTGACATATACTCACATATATCCAATAATTCAGAATGTTAATAAATGTTTAAAACACAACATGTTTTCTTCTTCAATTGTTAGCAAATTATTTTATTAGTCATGCAACTCTGTGTGTTTGTTTTGTTTTACGACACCACTGGAGCACAATGATTAATTAATCATCGGCTACTGGATGTCAAACATTTGGTAATTCTGACACGTAGTCATCAGAGGAAACCCGCTACATTTTTCCTAATGCAGCAAGATATCTTTTATATGCACCATCCCACAGACAGGATAGCACACACCACAGCCTTTGATATACCAGTCGTGGTGCACTGGCTGGAGTGAAAAAACAAAACCCAATCAGTTGAATGGATCCACTGAGGTGATTTGATCCAGCGATGCAAGTACCTCAGGCGAGCACTCAACCGACTGAGCTAAATCCCACCCCACACCACAGAGTTAACCACAAACATCTTAACAGTCATAGCAGCAGCTTCATTAATACTTTTAATTACACACTCCTCATTCTAATAAAGACATCAAATTTGCCCGCAAATTCTCCATAACCAATTGCACATTGAAAAAAAACAAAAAAACTTCTGTGGAATCGCACCAACCATTGTTAAAAATAAAACCCTTGACAGTTTAACCCATTGATTCACCTCCGCTCTACAAGTGCCATGAGGCACCTTTATAAAAAAAAGAAAAAAAAAAGAAGAAAAAAAGTGCCATGCCATGACCACCCGGCAAAAACACAACACGTGTCCAAATTGACAACAAAGGCTAAAGGGCTTGACGAGGCTACTTGTAGAAAAAAAGGATTGAATGTTGGTCATTGTTCCAGGTGGGTGCAGGTATAAGGGAGTTTTTATGAAGAAAAAGATTGTTTTACACTCCCCATCACATGGGCAGCTGGCCACCGGTTTTCCTTGATCAGCTGGCCACTGGATCGAGATGACCTTTCACAATCGACAGCTGATCAACGGAGAGAGAGAAAAGCAGTGGGTCACTTAACGGTCAGTACAGCCATCAGTATTTGTTGCTGTAGTTGTGTTTTAACAACAAGGAAAAACTAACACAACTGATGAAGCAAATTATATATTTTACTTCAATTATATATTTCAATAAAATAAATATATATTTGAAAACAAATTATAAAATGCTGTATTTTGAACAAATTATATTGCTGATTTTTACAAATTATAAAAAGTAAAACCAGTACACACATGAAGGAATTCTACTTGAAGAGCAGGGGCCTAATTCACAAAGGTCTCTTAGGCTCTGTTAGACAACAAAGCATCCTCTTTGTAAGTCTTCTAGCATTGCACTGCGAGATCGCAAAGTTGCGAGAGTTTAGTGAATTATGCCCCAGGTAATTATTGCTTTACCCTTCAGATGTTGAATTCCAAAGCATGCTTTTTGCACATAATTTCAGTAAAAGTAAAGTTTGTTTGACCATTAAATTGATGTCAAACATTTGATAATTCTACCACAGCCTTTAGAAGGAACCTGCCACATTTTTCCATTAGCAGCAAAGAATCTTTTATCTGCAGTTTCCCATAGACAGGACTACATATACCATGGACTTCGATATATCAGTGTAGGGCTGGGATAGGAAAATGCCTAATGAGCCCATGGAGGGATTGGTGAAAATGCAGGTAAATACATACTACATATATCGTGCTGTATGCATATCAGTCAATAAAAATACAGGTGAGTATATATACGCATACATATATGTGGTTGGTATAGCAGTCAAATATACTACAAGTAAGACGATATATATGACAAGCTTCATTTCCATGTGGTGATTCATTAAAAATACAGATCTATGCACAAATAATATACCATATTACCCCTTACTTACTGGTTTTGCAGATAAAATTGTACATATATTTTAATGTTCTGTATACCATCCATTAAAACTGCTATTTCTGCCAGTTGAAATAAGATACAAATATTATCACCAACACCACCAGGGCAGCACATTGACAGCAGCTGTTGCACCCTTTCACTACATTCATCATCAAGTTTAATAATCAATTGTGCTAACATTAAAAAGTCTAAACTCACAGGGGAGCCATATGTACTACTGTTTGGCAGTCCATGTAAACTGCAATTAATGTAGAATTTATTTTTCATGTTAATGATCTTATTTCACTGCTGGTATAACATGACATACAATAGTGAAACCTGTCTATAAAGAACACCTATTCAATTCAAAATGTCCTTTGTGAACAGGTGGCTGTAATATAGAGGTAACAAAAGCATATATTTGTTGAAGGGATATACTAAAATTGTCCTTTTTATTTAGGTTGTTTTGTTAAACAAGGTGTCCTTTAACTCAGGTTTAACTACATACATAACCACCCACTGCTTTCAGAAACGACTATAAGAAATGAGTCTATATTTGTACATGCCGCAGCAATAAATACGAAAATAAATGCTTACAGTTCTCAAACATTTCATTCAGAGTATTTCTTAATTGTCAGAAGGTTGTGACCTGGTGTTACTAATTATAAAATATTGATCTTTTATAGCTTTGCAGACTAATTCATTTACATAAGACAGAGCAAACTGAACAGTTTGTAAGTGTAAACTGGAAATCCAGCAAAGTTAGCTGATATAGTCATGAACCAACTGGTGTATTATATATAGTAAATATTATATTATTATTATCCATACAGTTTCACAAATAAACAGTGCTAAACATATTGCCTATCTCATGTGCTGTAAACATTAATTTCCATACACCATTCTGTGTTATCGCACTTTTTTTAATCAAGTATCAGCAGATTTTGCAGGCATTGAAATTTTTTTTTTTAAATTAGTACAGCATTCAGATACTCATGTAATAATATCTAAATTATGAAAATTTCACTATGAAATGCATATACCATACTAGTATTCAGAATTGTTTTGCAGCATTTTACTAGTCTTTTTTTAAAAATCAGTAATAGTTTATGATTTACTACATATAACGTCAAAAATATTTTAAAAATTACATCATATAAAATCATTAACACTGTATGAATTATAATATATATTTTGTTAAATTGAAGATACATCTAAAACAATAGATATGTTTTGTTTATCTGCCATTTTACAACAAAAATGGATCCAGGATTTTTTACAGAAGAAGTCTACATGTAAATACTTACATAGAAGTTGTATATTAGCAGTGACTGAATGAATGAAAACATGAATGAATGAATGAATGAATAAATGAACAAATGAATGGTTTAACCACACCTCAGCACAAAAATACACATGAGCTATTGTGTGTATGCTTTTTCAAATAAGTGGGGGAAAAAAACCTATATTTCATCATGAGCATAAGTGGTCCAGTGAACATTTTCTTCACCTGTAGCATTTGCAATTTTCCTAAGTGCCTGCATGTCCACTGAGTGTCAGTTCCAATGTTCTTACATTAACATCTTAAAGCCTTCTCCTAGCGTAGAACCATTACTGGACACACACACACACACACACACGCCCTGTCATCAGCTTAGCCAGTGTAGCCACGGTAACAAAGAACACTCGTTATTTCACCTGTCCGTTGCTGTACTCTCATCCAAACACGTGCCTACAAAGTAGTCCATTATTAATTTAGAGCACATTTACTCATAATAACACACAAACATGCATTAAGAAAATGCGGGTCTTAAAGACTTTTTCCTAGTCTAAATCCTTCAACGGTCTAGCAGACTTGTGCATGCATTCCCTGGAACACAAACTATTATAACTAATTAAATATTTCCATGTTGTTGGAGTTTTTTTTAGAAATCTGGCACGTCATTAAAAATTTATATTATCTACAAAGTATTGTGTGTTTTATGGTTTTAAAATATAATAATAAACAAACACACAGTTGTTTACTTGTAGCAGCTATCCAGTACTTTATTAAATGTAATAAAGTTGAAATTAAACATTGGTTTGTTATACCACACCACTAGAACAAATTGATTTATTAATCATTGTCTATTGCATGTCAAACATTTGGTAATTTTAACATATAGTCTTAAAGAGGAAACCCTATACACTTTTCCATTAGTAGCAAGGGATCTTTTATATACATCATCGAACAGACAGGATATTAAATACCACAGCCTTTGATACACCTGTCATGGTGCACTGACTGGAACAAAAAATAGACCAATGGGCCCACTGATAGGGATCGATCCTAGACTGTCCGCACATCAGGTGAATGCTTTACCACTGGCCTACAACACACCTCATATTAAATGTAATAAATGTTTATATACTGGCATAATTAAGCGACAAACACAATTATAACAAACAGCCAAAAAGGTAGCAGTTATACATTTGGTAATACATGTATAAACAAATTCCAAAATGGCTTTAGAAGTGATGTTCCAGTACATGTAATGAAACCTGCTAACTTGTATTAAGCAGCCACCTGTCTTAAGAAAGAAAGAAATTTTTTATTTAACGACACACTCAACACATTTTATTTACGGTTATATGGCATCAGACATATGGTTAAGGACCACACAGATATTGAGAGAGGAAACCCGCTGTTGCCACTTCATGGGCTACTCTTTCCGATTAACAGCAAGAGAACTTTTATATGCACCATCCCATAGACAGGGTAGTACATACCATGGCCTTTGATATACCAGTCTTAAGAAAACATGTTCCTAATCCACATCAGATTGACCTGTAATAATCAGTTAACTGTCTAAAGAGGCCATCCAGGGCAGGATTTAGCACAGTCAGTAGAGAGTTTGGGTCGTAGAATTGAACCTCTTTGGTGGATTTTATCACAAGCAGTGCCCCACAGCTGGTATATCAAAGGCTATGGTATGTGTAGTCATGTCTGTTAAAAATATTTTAAAATCTGTTGCTACTATTTAGGGAAAATGTAGCAGGTTTCCTCTGAAGACTGTCAGAATTACAAAATTAATCAATGTGCTCTAGTGGTGTCCATGAAAGAACCACCTGTGTTAGCAAGCCATCATATTTTTCTCCCTAATAAGAATCACATTCAAACTCTCTTGTGTGACTGCTTAAAACATTAAAATGTTCACTGTATAAGATGTAGACTGTTACAAATTGTACACAACACACATAGGTGGGGTTTTTTTTCATAGAGCCTACAATATTACTACAATAATTTTAACTCACAATTAAGCCACAATCTTGTCTTTACCAGGCTTTGACTTTGGGAATTAAGCATTGTTGTACAAAAAACAATGGGAATTTTCAGTTTTATTTTAAAAAGAAGAAGAAGTTTGTTTTATTTAACGACGCCACTAGAGCACATTGATTTTTTATCTTATCATCGGCTATTGGACGTCAAACATATGGTCATTTCGACACTGTTTTTTAGAGGAAACCCGCTGTCGCCACATAGGCTATTCTTTTTACGACAGGCAGCAAGGGATCTTTTATTTGCGCTTCCCACAGGCAGGATAGCACAAACCATGGCCTTTGTTGAACCAGTTATGGATCACTGGTCGGTGCAAGTGGTTTACACCTACCCATTGAGCCTTGCGGAGCACTCACTCAGGGTTTGGAGTCGGTATCTGGATTAAAAATCCCATGCCTCGACTGGGATCCGAACCCAGTACCTACCAGCCTGTAGACCGATGGCCTGCCACGACGCCACCGAGACCGGTATATTTTAAAAACATCTTATTAAGATAAGTTAAAACTTGTAAGAGAAATGCTATACATATACTTGTATTTATTCAAATTAATATATCTATTTTGCATGAGTGAAGGAAGGGGTGTTGTCAAGTGTTACCTATCGTTTTCAAAATATATCTTTATATATGAACATTTAGGAATATTTACATTCAGATTGGGAAAATGTTTGTCCAAGATTGGGAATAAAAAATGACAGCCTTTGGGGAATGATGACGATTATCTGAGTCTAGAAAGACGATTATCGTAGTCTACAAACATAGGTGATAAAACCCTGCTTTCTGTTTATTTTAATTTACAAAATTAATATGTTAATTAGCCCAGATTATCATTATAATGAACCAATACCACCTCCACCCTCTGCACTCTCATGCACTCACTAGCACATAATCCTTGATCAGCCCTTATAGATATTTTTTCTCTTTAATAATTAATCTTGAATGATACAGACTAAACCTCATTACAAAACCATCCACCATCCCTCACCCCATCCACACCACTATTAAAAAAATCCCTGATCTGCCCTTGTGTCCTTGCCTGTCATGGAACATGAAGACATCATGCAATGTTAATTAACACAAACAGGCAAAAAATCATTACCAAACTTTGTCAAATTATTTTTATTGACTTGTCATTTCAGATCAATAACCATTCAGCAATGAGTCCTAATCACACGTATCTTCATGCATATTTTCAATCCAGGTCCAAGCATACTATCCTGGGCACACACACCTGGGATTTGTGTCTAGGCTATTGGGATTAATGGTTATTTAATTGTTAGTGGTTAGTAAAAGAGAAGTTGATATAGTGGCCATGTACTGACACTGAGTGTTGTCATACATAAAACTAAACTTGATTCACTCAATTTGTAAAATGTCTCCACACAAGATACATAATGCCACTATCGTATGTATTCTTTTGATTCCCAATGAATTAACCAATTTATTTTGCCAAATGCCCATTCGACTCTACATTGTGTAGAGATATGGCCTTGATCATGTGCTATGGTTTTATCATTCAGATTTGTATGTTTGTGAAGTAAATTGTTGGTAACACGAGTACACTTAAAGAGATTATTTTTGTGCTATCAATAAATGTTGTGTTTGACAATAAGTTACTCATGGAAACAGGTAAAATTCTGGTATATTTCTTTAATGAGTTTTTACTAATGATTAATGGAAATATGTTTATTGCATCGTTATGAAGATTTTAAATACTGGTAAGTACCACACTACTGTCCCTTATAGTATAAATTGGATATAAATTTTTACAATTTATATATATTTTTGTTCTAATGTACTTTTTGACAAACCACAAGTTAATGACTTAACGTGACCTGTAAATGTATCAATTAATGTTTAGACTTCTTGTTTGTGTTCTTAATATTTTGGGGAAGAAAAGTTGTTTTTAAAAATATGTATTAAATCATAATAATAATATTTAATCTTTAAAAATATATATATATATATTATTTAATTTTTTATATTTTTAATGCCAAGATCCGTTTGATTCATATACCTGCTTTTATGTAGTGTTCATATATCTTACTGTAATAATGTTTTTAATTTGTAATTTGTGTTAGGGGGCAGGATGTAGCACAGTGGTAAAGTGCTCGCCTGATGTGCGGTCGGTATAGGATCGATCCCCATCAGTGGGCCCATTGGGTTATTTTTCGTTCCAGCAAGTGTACCACAACTGGTATATCAAAGGCTGTGGTATGTGCTCTCCTCTCTGAGGGATAATACATATAAAAGATCCCGTGCTAATGTATGTCAAATTTCCAAATGATTGTCATCCAATAACCCATGATTAATAAATCAATGTGCTAAATCAATTTTGTGTTAAGTCGTGTGCATTTAAAAAATCTCATGTTTTAACAAAATCTTCTTTTTCAACACACATCTTCTGCTTTCACTTAAAATCTCTTTAGACAACACACTGATGATTGTGAAACTTCATGGACAGATCTAAAATACTATAAAGATTATCTTAATTAAATAATTTTCACATTGTCCAGTAAAAGTGCTTTGTTGCTGCTTTGATCTGAATAATGAATTGTTAAAAATTGTATCTCTAGAAGGAAGGTAGAAATGTTTTATCTAATGAAACACTCAACACATATTAACTACTACGGTTGTATGATGTCAGACATATTGTTAAGGACCACTCAAATAACGAGAGAGGAAACCCGCTGCCACCATACAATGGCTACTCTTTCTGATCAGCAGCAAGGAATCTGTTAAATATGAAGCAACCCACAGACAGAATAGTACATACCACAGCCTTTGTTACACCTATACTTAAAATTCAAGGACCAAAAAATAAATTCGGTTATCAAAACATGTTTTCTAATGTATTAACTAGCTTGTCTGACCTGTAGTCTACAGGTTTGCTGCTGAAAATGGTGCCTTGAGAAATTAAAACGTAAGTCTTATTCGTCAAGAACATGAAACATGAGACAATGCCAAAAAACTATATTTTGATCTTTGATGTTGTAACTAATGAAGAACCAAAAAACCCAGTTTCCTTAGTTTTTTTTCTCAACAATATTTATATAAAAAATATGAAATACAATAAATTTTATTGCCAATAAAAACTCTTCAATAAAGAGTGGCACAAATAAAATCTCTTTGTAAAACTGTTGAACCAGTCAGACACTAATGGCTATTCCATATCACTGGCTGTGTGTGGAAGATAAAGAAAAAAAAAGTTATTGTATTTAAAAAAAACACAAAAAAAACATTAATAAAAATATGCTTTCAACTCTCAGTGTTTTGTGAAAAAGCCAGAAAAAACCTTGGTGTTAAACAAAACAAGTTTCTTTCAGTCAACAGAAGACAAAAGCGTGTAAACAGAACTGAATTGAGAGCCCGTGTGAAGTGCTCATTGTTAGAAAGCATCAAGTGTCTGATTCGGTACAGAGAGACATTGTTTATTGGTTGCAACACAACAATATGGTCTCAATCATGGACACTGTGCTCCTCGATGACTTCTTTTGGTCAGACCCAGAGGTGGTCACCTCAAACAGTCCCGACAATAGGGTGGACAGGGGTCAGAACCATTTGAGGTTACAGGTTCAATGACAAGGATGAGATGTGCAGAGAGCAGTTACACTTGGTATCGGATAATTGGTACAAGGAACAATTATATCCAATATCAAAGTCATTTTTTACATAAATGACCGACAAAAAGAATAGGTTTAGTGGGTGTTTGATTCCACAGATCAAAGAATTTGTTTTCTGTTTTGGGTTCTTTCATCAATTTGTTTTTAGCTACTTATACATAATCCACCTGACACCGAACTGGTCACTTCAGTGAATTGTCAAGTCTTTCATGCACATCAGTGAAAATAACTACATTCTGTCCTTACGGTCCATTTTGTTTTTTGAATACTTAACAATTTTTATGAACTTCAAAATAAAACTTAAGCAGTCTTTTGTTGGACTAAGTATCTTGTTAAAAGTGATTTGGATTGTAATTAACTAGGCTTCTAGAGGGTTTTTTTTCCTTCAGATTTAAAAATATAGTTTTCTAAATTTTGTTTTGGGGTGCTAATCCATAGCATGAAAGAAAGAAAGAAATGTTTTATTTAACGATACACTCAACACATTTTTATTTATGGTTATATGCTGTCAGACATAATTAATGGCCTCACAAAAAATAAGTGAATGTCATGAATGAATGAATGTTTAACGACACCCCAGCACAAAAATACACATCGACTATTTGGTGTCAGAAAAGGTTAGGAAACCCACCTCCATCACTCCATGCTCTACTTATTTCAATTAGCAGAGAAGGATCATTTATATGCACCATCCCACAACCAGGATAGTACATACCATGGCCTTTGTTACACCACTGACAGGGACTGATCCTAGATTTACCTTACATTAGATTCATGAGCACTTTACCACCGGCTAGGTCCTCCCCCATTTCCCACCCTCCCTCTCATAGAATGGTTAAGAGAACAGCCGGTGCTTTTAAGGTTTAACAATTAATACTGTATAGTCTCCCTATTGGCACATCATTAATAAATGGCAATGCAGTATAATAGTTAGTAATTCAATTAGCTCTCTTTAGTATGCGATATCAGGACTAACAAACAAAAATACCGTAGTAATGTATGGAACAATAAAGTATTAAAACACAATAAATGACCTCTTAAACACTGTGTACTTGATTTGGAAGATATATCATTTAGTTTGATTCATTTTGTTGTACATTAAATGTATTTGCCATGGCAATGGAAATGGTAACTGAAATGTCAAACAAAATACTGTATACCAACAAAAAACTTCTCTACAAAATATTTCATATTAAAGAATATCTAAATAAAAAAAACCTGTTAGAACACCATCACCATCACCACCACCAACGACAACAGTATCTGTTTAAAAAGCCTCGATGAGTGAAATATTAATTATTATTTCTTTTTACTATTAATAAAATTGAGATCAATTTGAAATAACACCGTACTGTCAACCCAAAGACACGAGATACATGGTCACATGTATTGTCAAGGTCCCTAATTGCGTAAGCTTTAAATTCTGTTATGTTTGTGTAACCGCTAACAATTTCATCGCCGACGACACCACAGAATGGGAAAACGACTCACTGTAAGGGGTTGAGAGGTTCTTTATTCTGGTAGTGGCTCAAGTTATAACAAAACATCAAATTGTTGAGATACAAATAAAAACACCATGAAAGGATCAAATACAACATTGTCAATATTACTTCATGACACGACCTAATTCATAAAAATACATTACTCCACATACTAATTGTTATGCAGCACAATATTACATTCAATACCTTAATGTACTATTTCATTTCCACCTACACCTTTGACAGACAGCTACAGTCATCAATAAACATCTAGACTTTATCTAATCCTAGTACATATTGAAATAATACATATCTATAACAGTATACAAAATGTCCATGTATACAACATTACATAAATACAACTCACCCATTCAAGAAACCAGGTGACCAATACATGTAACTTGAAACCATCAACCCACGAACTCCTTAAATAAAATACACATGTATAAAATATAATTACCTGACTAAATATACCACTTTAAATCCATAGTCAGAAAGGCATTAACAATATAAATACACTAACATTAATTTTATCATTGTACTGCTAACTCGATACCCTAACCTATAAACGCTAGTTTCGCAGAGAATGAAATAAATCTTTTCCTGTCAAAACTAGTACCAACTAATGTATTATAAACTACAACAAGCGTAACATTAGCAAATGATATATTCATACCTCCACAACTACAACAAGTTACTCTGTACGTATTATCAAGAATTACCTACGTAATTCTTTTCTGTACAGCTTAAATAAACTTACAATATGTCTGTGTAACTATACGAATTATGTACATATAACTATGAAAAATAAAATGTTCCAACACTAACCTCTCCAACAATTCCGTCCACAACCACGCAGAATTATGCTAGACTGAAATGACAGCGAAACCAATCCACGTGCTGTGTAGTCCAAGTTGCACGTGCAACCGCTGTTCGGAATTTTATAATACTTGGCAGACAACTACTACATATAATATCTTTTGACAAACATATTGAAAAAACTATATACATTAAAAATAAAACCTCCTGCTACATTTGTTTTTATGTGCACCGTTCATGCAATCAACAGCAAATTTGTTGTCGTCTGCTGGTCATTCATTTGTAAGTCTTTGTTCACAAATCAGTTTAAGCAAGTCATTTTTTTTTTTTAAATTGCTGATATCAGGTCCATTTTTGTGCCCCTGATGTAGTGAATAATTTTTAGTGTATAAATTGTTTCAATAATTAAGAATCAGTTCATTAGAAAATTTATATTTTAGTAAATTATTCATTGGTATGAATGTATTGCCTAGATCTGTATTGATATCAAGAGATAGCGATCTTCTGGGTGGGAAAGGAAGAGATGAACTGACTGTTTTTGACAAACTGAGAAAAAAAGAGTTTGTTTTGGTTAATGACACCACAAGAGCACATTGATTTATTAATCATCCGCAAATGGATGTCAAACTCTTGGTAACACATACAAACACAGGATAGCACATACCACAACCTTTGATATACCAGTCGTGGTGCACTGACTGGAACAACAAAGTCCAATGGGTGACAAACTGAAATTTTCCTTTTAAAAAATATGAATCAAAGTGTTCATATTTCAGAAACATGTTTTGTTTTCATGTAGTCTTTCAATTAAAAGCAAATAAAGTATTTTCCCCAACACATGCATTTAACGAAATTTTAAGCCTAAGACATTTTCTGGTTTCCTCAATGAGGTTATACTTTTCTTTACTAGAAAGGATTCGTTTTACTCTTTGATTGTTTATTTGTCATGTGAACTGATTGGGATATATTTGATTTCACATATTGTAACCAGGGGTGGCATATTGTAAAAAATAGTCGTATGGCTCAAGGTTGCCAGAATCTCTTTTCAAATTCACATGTGAAGGACATTTTAACAGATACAACAAGTATAACCCACAAAAAAACAACAGTGGTAGGGCCATACCGTACCTCTTTGAAAAGTGTTTTATTTAGTGATGCACTCAACACATTTTAATTACAGTTATATGGCGTCGGACATATGGTTAAGGACCACACAGATATAGAGAGAGGAAACCTGCTGTCGCCACTTCATGGGCTACTCTTTTCGATTAGCAACAAGGGATCTTTTATATGCACCATCCCACAGACAGGATATCACATACCACGGCCTTTGACATACCAGTCATGGTATACTGGCTGGAGCGAGAAATAGCCCAATGGGCCCACTGATGGGGATCGATCCCAAACCGACCACGCATCAAGCGAACACTTTACCACTGGGCTACGTTCTGGCCCCCCCCCCCCCCCCCGGTAACTGCAAACTGTAAAAATATTTGGTAAAATATCCCACCATTAGCTCCCTATTGTTAGAGTTAGGGTTAGTATTGGGGTTAGGGTTAGGGTTAGAATTAGATTTAGGATTAGGCTTAGTTTTTGGGTTAGGGTGAGGTTCCCTCTTTATATATGTATCAATATAATGGGGGGTAACAGGCTATGGGGGATAACAGGCGGACATCTTTCGAAATATTATTTCCCTAAGTATCACATTCACTTTTTTGTAACGTAATTTGGGAAGTCGATGATACTCTACGGTAGCACATTAAAAATGAACGTTTTGCACGTGCACATTGTTATATTATTACTTTAAATCGGTACTCTCATTTTTATAGATAAAATACATTTAAATTAATTAATTAAGAGAAATATGATAAAACGTAAAACATTTAACCTCAAAAACCTTCTCACGTTTTGAACTTCTTCCATTTTCCATCACAATGGCATGTTGCAATAAATGGAACAATTCGTAAAAACAGACAAAACAATGCGGTAAGAACAGCTCTATTAACTTACTTTCGTGTGACATTCCATTATCTGGCAGGAATCATACAAATTCCTTCCATCAAATTTTGGCTTCGTACACCGATCATACACTTTTGGCCTTTTCGTTCCATTTTTGTGAATGCGAGGAATCGTACAATGTCAAGGACGCCATGACGTCATCAGTCACATCTACATCGTGTCACCCACCTGTAACACTACTAACGAAGTTGCTGTTGTCGTTGTGTGTTTTTTTGTCGTTGTCGCTTGTCGTAATGTTGTCACTGTTGTTGATGATGGTAGTAGTAGATGGAGGGGTAGACACTAAACATATGGGTGAAGAATCATTGCCCACACCTATGGACAGCAGGTAGACCCTCCACGACACCTTGTGGTCAGTGGCAGACAAATGTCATGTATAGATGACAAAAATCGATTTGTCTGGTCGCATTAGACTATATTTAAAACATCGTACTTTATCAATAAGTTGTCTGATAACTCTTGATCTTTGCCATCTGCATTCCTTTCTGTCTGGCGGTCGGATCTAGCTCAGTAGGTAGAGCGCTCATCTCGGTGGACCTAGACTGGGTTTTGTCACATCCCAACCAGTGTCCCACGACTGGTGTATCAAAAGTTGGCATGTGTTGCCTGTGGGGGGAAGTGTATGTAAAAGATCCTTTGCTGCAGGTGGAAAAGTGTAACGGGTTTTCTGTGAAGAATTATCAGAATTACAGGGGCGTAGCGTGAGCTGGACCGGGGTGGGTGGGGTGGGGGGTTCGAATATGAACCAAGTGGACCTTTTCTATTTTGTTTTTGCATCACCAGAAACTCCATATGTATAAACCTGTATGTTTTAGTTCTGAAAGCGGACCATTTGCTTCAGCGGGAGGGGGGGGGGGGGGGGGGGGGGGGGGGTCCGTACGAACCCCCCCCCCCCCTGCCCCAGCCTACGCCCATGAATTATCAGATGTCTGTCATCCAGTAGCCGATGATTCAGCAACCACGGCCGGTATTTGCCCAGGGCAATCGGCAATGAGCTTCTTTTTTTTCTTCTTCTTTTTTTTGTGTGGATTATTCGATTTTTTAAAAATTATTATTTATTTATTTATTTGTTATTTTTATTTTTTGCCATAGACATTTTCATCGATTTGTGTGTACATGCGGGGTGACTTTAAGCATTAGTTCATTCAGCCATTGAATGATGTTGATTTTGCCTTTCCTTTTTTATTTTTTATTTTACGTACATATTTGGTTTATTTCTCTCTTTATTCGGAGTTTTGGTTTTTTTTTTTTTTTTTTTTTTTTTTTCTTTTTTTTAATTTATTTATAATTAGAAACCCTCCCCCCCCCCAAAAAAATAAATAAAAATAATTATAATTAAAAAAATAATAATAATTTTTAAAAACCCCACCAAAACCATGATGCATATATTCTTTCAATTACCGCTAAATCCTTGGGATTTTATATGCACGGAGGGTGTGCATTTCAGCAAGCGAAGAGAATGTCCCGTGATCGTTTGACGTCACAGAAGCAGCACGTGAAAGCTTTGTGGCACGTGTGATATATACATATATATATATATATATATATATATATACGATATTTACCTGTATAATAATATACTTTTTTCCACACGTCAGTGCGTATAAATACAATAATAAAGTTCAGAAATATTTACGTTCGATGGACAAGGTGCTTTGACCCTTGATATATGCTCAAAATATATACAAGTATGCTGCAACAAATATTGCACGTTTTCGTTTCAGTGCTACTTTATTTTATTTTCTCTCTGGACTGATACATCTAAACCAATCTACATTTTGTACACGGTCATATCTAGATTAAAATGACTAGGAGACAGTAAAAACGTAATAATAATGATACCTTAATATAGGGTCTTCTTTAGCTAAACAAAAAAGAAGGTACTTCTAAACTAAAATATCACTTTTGTATTTTTTGGAACAACCCCCATCCCATGTCAGCCCCAACTGGTAAAGCCTTACATTTCAACTAAATATGACAAGAATTTGAAAAGAAAACTCAATGCTTTTACCTTGCAAATCAGGAATAATCCAAACTTAATTTTCTAAGCTTTTTGGGGGGTATCCATAGACGCGGAAAGAAATCTCACTGCGGAGTGTGTAATATAACTAACCTACTACTAGTATTTTGCCACACGGTTGTCTGTGCTCCATGTCTGGCCACCCACGCATCGGAAGCTGACTTGCAATTGCCATGCGAATGTAATGCCACTGGTCTGTAATCATATATTGTGTGTATACGCAAATACCCCCAGTACGTGTGTAAAGGAATGTGTGTGTAAGTTGGAACAGTAATATATGATCAACATCATGGCTAAAGGAACATCACACACAAAAAAAATGAGAAAAGTTTTCAGCCTTGTAAAGAGATGGAGATTATATTAAACTATATGTATATGTAAATGTGTTAATTAGCTTTTATGTTGAAAATCAATTTGAAAATGAGTGGGTTATATTATTTGAACAGAGAACACGTCAGTTCGTGTTAATCAGAGCATTCTAGCAACAGATGGTGAAAAACGAGAATTGTCAATAATATAAAAAAATAAAAAAAATAAAAAGACCTAGCCAATCTTGGCAAATCTGAAGATATCTAAACACGATGTAATAAGTTGATTATATAAGCGCATGTGCAAAGGGGGGGGGGGGGGGGGGGGGGTGTATTGGTGTCGACCCCTGCCCCATCTCCAAGAAAATGTTCTCTCTTTTTTAATGTATTTTCAGGGATAGCTTGACCCGATCCCCTAAACACTTCTCTTGCCGCGGTCTGCATCCGTCCCTCCCCCCCCCCCCCCCCTTTGCATAATTTCCTGCACAAACGCCTGCTATAATTAGGATGTTTCAATAATTAATTCTAGTCTAAAATACACTAAACACTGTTTAATACTTAAGTGTATTACCCCAGCGGTCACTCATAACAGGGAAAATATTTTCCATATTTTCTCAGTGAGAAATATTCTGCATTGGTCTAACGAACAATACTATTGGACAATTTGACGCTTACAAACCAATGACCTTGTCGGTACTAAATATGACGTCATCACGATTTGGCAAACACAATGTAGTCATGTTAAAGAGTTTTGCGTTTACGGCTCTCTGTTTTTGTTGTTAAATTTATAATAAAAAGTCATTTTAATGCAATTCCTTATAGATTTTGTAGCAGAATAAAGAGAACTTTTGTTTTTGAAAATTATCTATGAAGATGAATAAATTACAAACTTATAGCAATTCTCAGAACAGTTGGCCTTCGTGGATGTGCGTAGAAAATAAAGGCTTTTAGAGAAAAAATAGCTGAGGTAATAAATAGAATAACAAACTCGGTACCAGTTATTATCAAATTTATGTCCCTCGTGAAATAATTTTCATTTGTCACTCGCTAAAGCTCGTGACAACTGAAAATTATTTCCCTCGGGACATAAATTTGATAATAACTGGTAACTCGTTTATTATCCTCTATTTGTAACCAAACAAATATAGCAATAACAATTCAGTTTCTTTAAATTTTATATTAGTAAAATACGTATAACATATTTATGTGCCGCATGTAGCCCAGTGGTAAAGTGTTCGCCTGATGTGCGGTCGGTCTGGGATCGATCCCCGTTTGTGGGTCCGTTTGGCTATTTCTCATTCCAGCCAGTACACGATGACTGTAATATCAAAGGTTGTGGTATGATGCATGTAAAAGATCCCTTGCTACTAATTGAAAAATGTAGCGGGTTTCCTCTCTAAGACTATGTCAGAATTACCAACATCCAATAGCCAATTATTAACAAATCAATGTGTTCTAGTTTAACACGTTTTATAACACATGTATATATAGTGAAATGAAGGTAAGACATCTATTTTGTACGAAGCCAAGACGATGGTGCCAGAATGGCATGCATCGCCGATAGAAAATGCAGCCCTGTTTTAGTACATTGCTTGGATGTCACTAACCTAGTTCTGTGACCTAATTAAAGTACACTATATACCTTTTTATGACACCCAATAACCGATTTGTATTTTTGTGCTGGGATGTCGTTAAACATTCATTCATTCATTCATTCATTTTTGTTCTTGATTAAAGTACCTATTATTTGCAAAGGTATCAAATTGTGAAGGTAGTATGTGATCTGAAACACGTTACATTCTATTAGTTAACTATTATCTTTATTAGCAGTAGTAGCAGCTTGGTGGAGACGATGGTGGTATTGGTGGTTGGTGTTTAGTAGTAGTAGTAGTAGTAGTAGTAGTAGTAGTAGTAGTAGTAGTAGTAGTAGTAGTAGTAGTAGTAGTAGTAGTAGTAGTAGTAGTAGTAGTAGGCCTTTGCTTAGCACTTAGTTGAGCGAGTTCTATTTGGCCTCTGTAGACAGGTTATAAAAGCCCATATGCCTCTAATGGAAGGATTACATTATTTGTATGCGTATTAGTAGGTTGCAAATTGCAATCTGCTTCAAATGATTACGGTTGGTCGTGTATCGTTGTCTCTAGAGTACACAGAAAGTATTCAAACATTTATATTCTCAAAACACAAATCTGTGCGGTATGATTCAACGTCAAACAAAATACATGTTAGAATGTTTACACTTCGTCAAGCGGCAATTAAAATTCTGCAACATTCGCTGCAACGGTTTGCCGAAAGTCACATCTTGCTTATTGATTGTAATTTCTAAAAGTCATTCGTCCAAATCTAAACACGAAAAAACATCTAAGGATCTCATTTCACTTGTTAAATGAAGAGTGAATGCTGCCTCTTAAAATGATCAAACATAATTTTGGTGATTGAGAAAACAAAACAAAAAACATTCATTAATGGTGCTAAGGTAAGCGTTAAGTTAGATTTCAGTCTCTTTAATATTCGTTGATGTTTGCACACAGATTCATAACGATGTGTGTTTTTCACAAATCAATGATGAAAAACACGAAAGCTCGTTCCACTTGGAATGCGTTTATAATGCCGAGCAATGATATTACACGTATATACAGTAGCGTTCCACAGAGCAATCGAAATTAATGTGAGTATAGTTTAACGTTAAATGATGATTAATAAACCACGCAATATGCCAAATCATATCATTATGCATCCTGGTTTACCATTTTTATTTGATTTTTTATGTGTATTACAATAATAATTGACGAAATGCATGTTTATATAATGCATATATATTGATATAAACATTTGTTACCACAAAAACTCAATAAATAGCAACACTTTATTAATATATCTAAAGTATGCTATTTAGATAATTTGAGCCATAAAAAAACACACCAAAACACACAAGTGCTTCAGATATATGGAGAACACATGTCGTAATTTTCAGAAGTAATGAATACGAGAAAATAAACAACTAAAACAAGCGCAAATCCAGGGATGGAGTAATGGGGGTGCGTACACACACCCCTTGGAATTTTTAAGTGCCCCGAAAATGCAAAAGAATACAAGAAATTTATTTGTGGAGATATATAATATGTCTGTCGGATTGGTGCTTCTGGGAAAGTCTGCCACAATAAATAATACATTTTGGTGTACTTTTGAATGCTATTGGTGCCCTTATAAAACGTAGCACATTGTCCTTGAATGCTTAAACTTTGCGCCGACTCTGAAAACTGGAGGTGCTATTTTTAAAACGTTACACTCAGAGTCCTCTAGTAAAATCACGCATCTTCCCCTGAAACGATGTTTACTAGTAAGTGATAACAATATTAATTCTATAATAAATAGTTTAAATATATTTTAAGATATATAGGAAATACTAATACTATAAATAATAAAATGCAAAATAATGAATAAAAAAAAAATAATAATAATAAAAAAAACACTGACCTGTTTTGGTGATAGGCTATCCATATCCTATTACTTCAGAAGAGGTAATCGTTGTGATAGCGTATTATTATAAATGTACATCAAGTAATGTTTCTTGTACACGTTAAATATGATCGTGGAAGTCAAATAGCGATATCGTTCACATATTTCTCAATTTAAGCTAAATTCAGAAAATTTATGTCCAGCTGCTTTGACGTCCATAATCATATTGATCAATACGTAATAGTATTGTTGACGTCATAGTTATGTTTCCGACGGAAAACTATACGGAAACTATCGAAGGGCCATTCAAAGTTTTGTTTTCGTTTTTAAACGTTTCAGTAACATATGAAATTCTAAGATAAACGGAGATGCAGACCACTGGCGTAGGAAACGGGGGGTGCAACGGGGCATGTGCCCCCCCCCCCCACACTTTTAAGATATTTTGCTTTATATTTGCTTTATAATAGTGTAAAAGTGTGTAAATATAAAGTGTCCCCCCCCCCCCCCCCCCCCCCCCCCCCGCTGAAGCAAATGGTCCGCTTTCAGAACTAAAACATACAGGTTTATACATATGGAGTTTCTGATGGTGCAAAAACAAAATAGAAAAAGGTCCACTTGGTTCATATTCGACCCCCCCCCCCCCCCCCCCCCCCCAGGTCCAGATCACGCTATGCCCCTGTTTTACATATTAATTCAGAAAAGAATAACCAGACACTTCTGTAGGCTATAGATTTTGCAACATTTGGTCGATGTCCTACTTCTTAAAAATGCTAATAAAATTTAGGGATAACGATTTTTTTATCTCCTCGTATAAGAGAAGAGGTCTGTAAAGTGTAATGGCCCTGTCACACTATAGCGTATGAGAGAAACGTATGAGTTGCTTATGAAAATTCATAAAATCTAGCGTATTCAGCGTCTGCCTAACGTATGCTTAGCGTATAAACCATACGTCGGAGTACGCACAATTTTTTTTTAACATGCTTACAAATAATTTTCTACCTCGCCGTATGCCAGCGTATGCCAACGTATACCACCGTGCTTCAAACGTATACAACCTATGCCTAACGTACCCCTAGCGTATACCAGCGTATGAGTGATATTTTTTATACGCTGACATACGCTAGTAGGCCTACGATACGCTACAGTGTGACAGGACCATAAACAGTTGCTGTTGATTTTAATTAATTTATTTATTTTGCATTATTAGCTTGTTTGTTTTGGGGAATTTTATTGCTTAATTTGTTTATTTATTTTGATTGATTGATTTAGATATATCCAATGAGCTCAGCGTTGCACTCGCTCCCTGGCAGCGAGACACAAATGAATCAGCAGGCACGGCGGAGCGGGGGTGGAGGAGGGGGTGGGGGCTGGGCGCTCTATCCCCCTCAATAAATCCGAATCAAAAATAGTATTGGTAGTAAATCTTAAGGCAGAGATGAATTTTACTTGTAAAATGCAGGAAATTCCATTTCAGGACATTTATAATCCGTCCCACGGGGAACGCCTTTTGTCATGCTTTGGTCAGTTTGGGATTTACTACAACTTATTTATATCTGAACCGATTGTTTTCGAAACTGAAACACAGAAGTAGCATTGTTTTGTTATTTCCAAAACACTTTTACGTTTCTTCTTACGTCAAACCAAACTGAAATTATTCACAAAAATCAGTTTTATAGAATGATGGGACGGACTATGATTTTTAAATTTTACGGGGGACATAGGGGCCTGCCCACAAGCCCCCCTAGAAACTTTGCTTTGCGCCCTCGATCTGTCAGCTCCTCAATGTCTACTTGCTTCCGTCGTGCCTGATCAGTAGGCCGACTATATTGGATTTAAAACCGATGACACAACGAGGCTTTAAAAAGACAGATAAGGTCATTTCACTAATTAAATATTTGATGGCAGTGCTAAATTAGTGGATTTTAAACCGTTCTCTCACATCTTTGGCATTCGGAATTAACAATTAATAGATCCCCTAAAGCAGGGGTCACCATGACGAAATAATAATATGTTATTGGTACTAATTTATTGATGCACTGGCGTAGGAAGTGACGAGGGCAGGGGGCATGTGCCCCCCCCCCCCCCCCCCCACACACACTTTCTAGCAGCAGCGATGGTTTTTATATGTTTATACATGTATTTATATGTGTGTATGTGCGTGTGTGTGTGTGTGTGTGCGCCCCCCCCCCTCCCCCCACCGTTTGGCAATTTCCTACGCTCGTGTGATGTCATTCTTTGGCAGGGGTGACAATTTTAACCAAGATCAATATTTTGTTATTTTAATTTCACAAACTGTTAGCAAACTATAATCCTTCCCAAAGAGAACACCTTTTTTTTCATACTTTGAAACTTACTACAAGTTATTTATTTCTGAGCCGATTGTTTTCTAAATTCAAACTCCCACACAAAAAAGTGAGTCACATCAACACGCAATACCGTCAAAACATTTAAACATGGTCTGGGATCTCAGTTTCAGCCTCTTTCTTACAGGACATTTGTAATAATTTAATATCTAAACTTAACTGCAAAAAGACAAACACATATACATGTACATGTATATTCAATTCAATTGACATTAGTCTTTTACAAGTGTGTATACATCATTATTTTTAAACTACGTCTGTATCAACATTTTATTCTAAAAACATTTATTGAACTTCTTCTCATGTAGCGAGTGTATTTCAATGACATGTGTCAAATAAAACAGCGGATCTATCGGGTTTTTTTGTTGTTGAACTTTTTGCCTGATCCTGGGGCAGATTGACCTAGCATGTGCTGAATTGTCCAAATCTATTGCGAGACATATGCAAGTAAATTACTATAGGTGGTTTGAACCTTTTACAAAACGGGACAAACCACATGACAAAAAAAGCAAAAGAATGAAATGTTTTAATAACCAAAATCTGCCCAAGTGGCAGTCCATATGCGAGTTTTTGCCCCGAAAGAAACAAAAACAAAAGCCTCAACCTACTGCATCGTCTGACATTGATCCGGCAGGGTTGGCAGGGTCGCCTGCCCCTGAATAAAAGGTAAGTTTACTTCCGCGAGTTGTAAACCCGACCCCTGACATAGCCTTCGGTTCGCCTGGGGTCCTTTGCGATACACAACGCCGTCTGTTGAATAGCACTCACACTAACTGCTTTGTACTATTTTCTAGATCATTAATCTTTTTATTCCTTTGTAAATGGTTGTTTTGTTTAAGACTGAAGGTGTTAAATGAATCGGACGAAATTAAGTCGATAATGTACTTAGAAAGAAGGCATGTATCAAACTTCAATGGAAAACGTCGGGAAAATGACATTGATAAACCTTTCGGTAGTTTGTAGTTGCAGTTGCAAAGAAAATGCAACATGTCTTTTTGCTAGGGATAAGCCAATGAATCGACAATTGATCATACACTAAAATTAATCCCCTTTGGTTCAAAATGGTAGCGTTTATGATAATTTATTATTAATAGTGGCATATATGTGATTTGTTACACATAGACGTGACTAAATGCATTCTGGCATGACTACCAATGGGTGGTGAAGAATTTAATTCCAGTATTTTGGCGGATTTAAGAATATGTGTGAGATCAAGCAGAGATTCCTTACACCAAAACAATCACTTACTTGTCACATGTACTGGTGTGATCCAAACGTTTGCGAATATTCAATTTAAAAGAAAACAACTTGGCTTTCTCTTCTTCACTGGGAAATTGTAATATAGTTCTGGCTATCTTCCGAAGCCAAGGTACCATTCCGTATGGTATAGTATACTGCATTTTGTACGAAATGTAAGAATACTATACGGAATGATACCTTGTCTTGCGAAAATGAGTTTTGGCTGACAGATTTGGCCTGGTGCTTATAAAACTTTTAGAGTCTAGACTAATAAGAGTCTGAGACAGTAACGCCATGACAACGCCTTACAAATTGCATGCATGTGACGTCACTTGAAATTGAGTCTGGAGTTTTATAAGCACGGGCCCTGCTTAACGATTAAAATTATACTATGATCTCAAACTGGATTTAAACGTTAAAAATGCTGAAACGTATTACAGAATGCTTCTTTAATAATTCAGAAAAAGGGACAATAATAGATCCCCTCCCCCCTCCCCCGGTAGTTTCCCAAATGTGATCATTCTGCAAAAAACGTCCATTAAACTATATTAGGCCTAAAAACAAAAACGTACTGTGGAGAAATTCTGAATTATTACTGATGTGACAGGAATGTGAGAACACCAAGATATATATAATATAACCGAATAATGGTCGTTTAGTCTACTTTTATCGATAAAACATGCACATATGGTACAAAACTGTAAAACACTTTTACTGCTGTATAAAACCTGAATTAATAAACTGAGGAACAATTACAGAGCACTTTGACCTAGGAAGTGCTTCAAGCAAAATTACAATGACAAATGCAACAAACAAACAACTACAACACCTATAAAAGTATAAGTTTTTAATAAATGTGTTCATTATTAGATTGTTCTATTTCAAATGGTTAAAACGTCCGTGTGTTGGTTATTTGTATGGTTTTGCTTGGTCCTGCTTCAGAACTATTAGTCCACATACGTCAAAAGAAAGAAGGACGGTTTTATTTAACGACGCACTCAACACATTTTAATTACGGTTATATTGCGTCGGACATATGGCTACGGACCGTGTATATGCAGCGTCCCACAGAAATGATAGTACACATCACGGCCTTTGTTACACCAGTTGTGGAGTTCATGCTGGAAGGAGAAATAGCTCAATGGGCCAACCGACTGGGTTCGATCCTAGAACGATCGTGCATCAGACGAGTGCGTTACCACTAGGTTTTCTCCGTTCGCCCGTTCTCACATTTTTGTAGGGTGGGGGGGGGGGGGGGGCAGGCTGGCTTTTGTCCGAATTAAAAGAAAATACCCGAATCTGAATAACAACATTTATACATATTAGCATTACTTCCAAACAACTATGTAAGGTTGCAAACGAATCACTACGCATTTTACATGGATTAGGGGTTATAACTAATTTTGAGGGTAGAATAATGGAAATACATGATAAAAAGGTATCAGGTTAGCACATTTTGCCTAAATATCTATAATTTTTGCACGAATTTGAGGTTTTGCTCCAGCACTTGGGGGGGGGGGGGGGGGGGGGGGGGGGGGGGGGGGGGGGGTTGCCTCCCTGTCATCCTGCCTCGTACGCTTATGTTTGCCCAGTTCACACTACATGGAAGTACAATAGCCGTGTTGGCCGGACACTTGAAGACCGGAAACCAGTCTGACAATGGTAACGCATGTAGCCTCTCTTTGAAAGCCACCTGTAGTTATCTGTCGACCATTGTCTAAACGTGGCTGCCAACAGACGATAAAACTGTCGGCGTTTTGACAGAAGGCGTGTGGCCGTGACGTCATTTTTCATCAGAAGCCATAATATTCCGACGAAATAAATGCACGGAGACAGTTTTAGAACCCATTCAATGGCTATGGTTGTGGAAGAATTCTATTTGCAACAAGCCTGTACCAAACATCGACACCCAAACCGAAGTGCGCAGGTAGCTTGTAAATTATCGATTCCAACAGATAATTGGTCAGTTTTGGAGAGGACAATGTTTTCTGACAGTGACAAATTTAAGACTTTTGTAAAGCTAAATGTTGATACTACAATCAAAGCATTGAAAATAACAATCTTGTTGTAAAACGATGATGCAACATGTCGGTCGCTGAAGCAACTGATGGACAATGAGGATTATTTATAATTTCGTGTTTTGTTCTTGCATCCTGCATTTTACTGCCTTAAACGTAGCAAGCGTAGCAATAAAATTCCAAATTGGTGCTTTGATGGTGGTCCAAGGTAAACTCTGTTTGTGACAAAACGAATGAATGAATGTTTAACGACACCCCAGCACGAAAAATACATCGGCTATTGGGTGTCAAACTATGGTAATGCAAACAAATAAAGTGATGATCAACATCAATATAAAAATTCAAGATTTAAATAAAAACAGTGTAAAGAACTATGCAAAAATACAAATATCACAGATAGATACTGACTTTTACTCAAAATTTCAATTGTATCTCAAAGAAAACAAGGGGATTTGTGCTGTATTGGCCATTCTCAACGAGAATGTTACACCCCTGCACCACGGTGAGGTTACAGCACGCGCAGGGGTTGTGACAAAACATGCATTGGGAAATAAACTTTTATACAAGATGTACGGGTTGTCAAATTAAGATAAATAGCATGTATTATCGAATATTATTCTTATCGGTGAATTCTTGGAATGAACGAGCATGGAAGGCGCAAGACTCTAGGGGATTTTATTGCTTAATTTGTTTATTTATTTTGATTGATTGATTTAAATACTCTAGGGGTCTCGGGGTATACCCCCCTCCCACCTCCACCCCCACCCCCACCCCCCGGGAGAAAATTTTGAAATCTAGAGGCTCTAAAATACCCGTTTTGCAACCATTTCAGGGAGGTTACATACTTAAAATATCAATATTAATAAACAGCATATATGTTATGCGATATTAAATGGCAGAACATTTGAAAACATATCCCTTGCCGCCCGCCCCCACCCCCTCTTCTACTAGCTATGGACTCTGTATGACCGTAATTGTAATGTATTGAATGCGTTGTTAAATAAAACATTCCTTTCTTCCTTCCTGTCTTTCACATAATCCAACACATACGTTGCTGTTTAGAAGACAAATTGCGGTTAATTCACTGCAAGATGTGTCGTGTTTGATTACACCTCAAGTATATCAACCAAACACAGCAAAACAGGCGTGCGTTCATTGATGAAATTCTATATCTTGCACCTATTGCTATACACAATATTAGTAAAGCATCTGTTCAAGTTCAAATAATTAATTCGGGTGATTTATACCAATGAATTGGTTTTAAATGTATCTTTTCGTCTCTTGGAACGCTAAACCAGCCTAAAATATGACAGTAGGCTGTCGAGGTATGTGATTAATAATCCCCCCACAGCTACGTGTGCAGAGGGGCAGTTGGGGGGGGGGGGGGAGGGGCGAATTCACCAACCTACTCGAAGCGAATTTTCATCTTTTTCAATGTATTTTCCGGGGAAGCATGATCCAATCATCCGACCCACCCCCACAATCTAAACACCTCACTGGGCAGTTTCCTGCACACGCATCTGAACTACCCCTATATATCGAGGACCAACGGCCCTTGATAAAAAAAAAAAAAAAAAAAAAAAAACACCACACAGAAAACCGTGTTAATTTAGTTGAGAGTCGTACGCCACAAATACGTTTAAATGTTTAAAGATTATCACTGTATGTGTTTTCATGTTAATAAAAAAAACATAGCATATGTCCAATGTCCTGCCATTTAATATTGCATACATACATACAGAATATAAATTTATATTAATGTTTTAATTTTACCTATTTATGTTTTATGAGTAATATATGTTTCAGTATGGAAATTCTGAGATACGACATTCTTGCACTCACTTAGCAATAGATAGTCCTACGTTTTGTCATCTTCTGGTATAGCTTACAGTTGTGTTGTCATAACAACTAAAGAGAATGAAGTTTTTAAAGAAAGTTTCATACACTCCATTAACTCGGCCAATCCCAATCACAGTACCTAATATAACTAGTTCAGCCGAGCTGGTGAATAAACTAATAAACAAAACATGTTTCCATTTGTTGACACCCATATAGCCGAGTGCACCAACAGAACAGATGGTTATAGGTTTGTACCTGTACAATGTTGCGAGGCTGATGTACACCGACTGTACGTGGCATGTTGAGATTGAGTTCTTTGATCGTCTTTTGAACTGGGGGTCTGGTATGTTCCCCGGTATCGTCGAGTATTGTTTCTATTTCGTCCTCAGTCATTAGTCTAATACAGACCAGGCCAGGTCGAGTCTACAAAGACGCACGGTTCATCAGACGTGTAATCAGGGCTGTGGGAAAATACAGAGAGCTGGGGGAGGGGGGGGGGGGGGGGGGGGGAGAGCAATCTCTTGGTAGAAAATATTCAGAGAAAAACAAAGATAAAACCTGCAAGCAAACGGTAACAATAAAATTCAATAATGCAACTGGAATCCATGACGCACAGACATTTTGAATTCATAAGATAAAGTTTCTTTTGTTTAACGACATCACTAGAGCACATTGGTATATTAATCATCGGCTATTGGATGTCATACATTAGATAATTTTGACATATAGTCTTAGAGAGGAAACCCGCTACATTTTTCCATTAGCAGCAAGGAATCGTTTATATGCACCATCCCACAGACAGAATAGCACATACCACGGCCTTCGATATGCCAGTCGTAGTGCATTGGGACGAGAAATACATGACAAGCGAGCTCTTTATCACTGGGCTATGCAATAAAATTCAGTAATTTTCTTTTGTTTGTTTGTTGTGGTTTGTTTTTTTGTTTTTGTATTTTTTAGGGGGGGGGGGGGCTTCCGGTTGTTGTTGGGTTTTTTGTGGTTTTTTTTTTTTTTTTTTGGGGGGGGGGGGTTGTTTTGTTTTATTACCCCAGATCAAACAGACAATGTCTGAATGTTAAAATAATGTACAACTAGCTGGGGGAGGGTCGGGACGTAACCCAGTGGAAAAGCCCTCGCTTGATGCGCAGTCGAACTGGGATCGATCCCCGTCGGTGGGCCCATTGGGCTATTTCTCATTTCTTTTCAGCCAGAGCACGACGACTGACATGTCAAGAGCTGTGGTGTGTCCTATCCTGTATGTGTGATGGTGCATATAAAAGATCCCTTGCTACCAATGGAAAAATGTAGAGGGTTTCCTCTTTAAAACTACATGTCATAATTGCCAAATGTTTGACATTCAATTGTCGACGATTAATAAATTAGTGTGCTCTAGTGGTGTCGTTAAACAAAACAAACTTTGATTTTAACTAGCATGAAGAGAAAACCATTGCAACACCATACATATAAACAATATACATTTTAGTACAACTCATATCTTGAGATGTAAATGAATGAAAATACGGCTTTGTAATGACCAATTTTATCTACAATATGGGGGCGGGACGTAGCCCAGTGGTACAGCGTTCGCTCGATGCGCGGTCGGTGTGGGATCAATCCCCGTCAGTGAGCCCATTGGGCTATTTCTCGTTCCTGCCAGTGCACCACGACTGGTATATCAAAGGTCGTGGTATGTATTATTCTGCCTGTGGGATGGTGCATATAAAAGATCCCTTGCAGCTAATCGGAAAGAGTAGCCAATGAAGTGGCGACCGCGGGTTTCTTCTCTCAATATCTGTGTGGTCCTTAACCATATGTCTGACGCCATATAACCGTAAATAAAATGTGCTGAGAGCGTCGTTAAATAAAACATGTTTACAATATGATTTAGAGAAGAAAAAATTCCAAGGAAGTTATAATAGTTATATACTCCTTTAGGAAAGCTATTTCTTGTTTCAACTAATTTGTTTCCTCTAAGTACACTATATTTAATGATCCAAGAAGGTGACAACTGGTTTGGCAGGCTCTACCCTCCTCGGGTAAGCAGTATTTTGCGTCCAGCTCCAAATCATTTTACATGTCATCAAGTAAGCTACCGGCCTCGTTGGCGTCGTGGTTAGGCCATGGTCTACAGGCTGGTAGACACTGGGTTCGGATCCCAGTCGAGGCATGGGATTTTTAATCCAGATACCGACTCCAAACCCTGAGTGAGTGCTCCGCAAGGCTCAATGGGTAGGTGTAAACCACTTGCGCTGACCAGTGATCCATAACTGGTTCAACAAAGGCCATGGTTTGTGCTATCCTGCCTGTGGGAAGCGCAAATAAAAGATCCCTTGCTGCTAATCGGAAAGAGTAGCCCATGTATGGCGACAGCGGGTTTCCTCTCAAAATCTGTGTGGTCCTTAACCATATGTTTGACGCCATATAACCGTAAAATAAATGTGTTGATTGCGTCGTTAAATAAAACATTTCTTTCTTTCAAATAAGCTATATCCGATTATAAATACATATGTAGGCAGTGGATGGATGCAGGTTTTTTCCGACTTTAAAAAACAGGACACCTACACAATTTAATTTGATTTGATTTAATTGTATTAAATTGTTTGTTTATAGACTCTACACGTGGTACGTAACCTTGAATGAAACCGTTAGTCGACATTGACATCTGTCATCTGTATGCGGTATGTAACCTCCGCAACCTCCTCCCGAATGAAGAAGAGCGGCACACGAGTACTGTTTTCATTTGACGATAATGTCTGCAGCCGATCTTCACAGATGATGACCTATCCTAAAATAACACATCTAATGTTGCAACCTCTTAGCTACATTGCCCAAAACACGGATGTAACTTGGATATTACAACATATGAACGCCCGCAAAACACCACAACTTATTTCGGTTATTTTTATTTGCAGATCTTCCTTTGAACCTCTTTGCGAGCTAGTGTAGATAATCCCTGTACATCTGGATTTGAGTTCGTCGTGCGAAATGTCAAAGATGGCGGCTTCGTCGGAGCAGCTGTTTGAGTCTTCCGGTCCGCGGACGGCTGACATTTGCTTTCTTATGTCACTTTAACCAAGGAGGAAATCAATCACTCTGAACACTTCCGGTTCCGCGGACAAGACACAGTATTTTTCAAACAGTGATGTCTACAGCACTATGCTGATATTTGGTAACATCTGCCATAGTTTAACTGAACAAAATGAAGATTTTTGTCAATGTAGTATAAGGGAAAGGAGGGGGAGAAGGTGTTTAATGACATGTCAGAGCATTGTTTAATTAACGGTTGTTTGATATCTAAAATCAACCGTTTATATAGGCTATATAAGTGTATTCGTGTACAATTAATGGGATTCGAACTTGATGCATTGCTCAGCATGTCAGTTGGCGACGTTAACCCCACGATTAGCTAAGAAATCCATACAAAAAAATACAAAAAAAACAAACAAACAAAACCAACCCAAAGCATATGATAATCGCAACACTAATCTAAAGAATTAAAGAAGAAACCAATTGCTGCATTACTGAGATAGGTGCATAGACTTGATGAATATGTAGCACGATGACGAGAATATTTTGGGGGATATTTTTTTTTCACCTGGTGGGTGTGTTGAATATGTTTATATGGGTAATTGGTTTTAATAAATAAACAAAAGGGGTGGTGTGATCTCATTTAAAGGGACATTCCTGAATTGTAAGATGTTTCCGACAAATAAAATATTTCTACGATTAAACTTACATATTAAATATATTTTCTTGTTTAGAATATCGGTATCCGTATATTCAATGTGTTTCTAGTCATCTTAATATTTTAAGAAGCCCAAAGTGGATGTTGTTTTCAAATAATTTCGTACGTACGAAAAAAACATATTTTAGGATATAAAATAAAATTTAACCTAGTACAAATATTAGAACGATCAGAAACACGTTCAATATACAGCCACTAATATTTTATGTAGAAAAATATATTTGATATGTAATTACAATCATTAAAAAGTCTCTGTTAGTCGATAACATCTTAAAAATCGCAGCAAACTCGGGAATATAATGATGGAGAAAACAAAAACC
The DNA here is from genome assembly GCF_016097555.1 of Gigantopelta aegis. Taxonomy (NCBI): domain Eukaryota; kingdom Metazoa; phylum Mollusca; class Gastropoda; order Neomphalida; family Peltospiridae; genus Gigantopelta; species Gigantopelta aegis. The sequence goes on from NC_054702.1 coordinate 63,820,474, forward strand.
GAGATCATATAAACTAACAAGAAAGAGTGACAGCAATCGAAACCATCACCCATAGAGGAAGAAGTTTGTTTTGTTTAACGATTGATTTATTAATCATCGGCTATTGGATGTCAAACATTTGGTAATTTTGAAATAGTCTTAGAGAAGAAAGCCGCTACATGTTTCCATTAGTAGCAAGCGATCTTTTATATGCACCATCCCACAGGCAGGATAGCACATACCACGACCTTTGATATACCAGCCGTGGTGCACTGGCTGGGCCATCACCCACAGTGTCAGGAAGTTAAATGTGTTACTGACATTCAGTCCAACATTACATATACATGTACATATATTGTACTTTAGACAGCCATTACCAATGGCGGATCTAGGTGGTGGGAGGGGGCATTTCATTTGTTTACGATCCCCATCTAAACCTCCCCCAAAGTTCCCTTGGCATTCCACCTCATGTCACTGCCCCCCCCCCCCAATTGATTTTCTGGAACCGCCACCGATTACGATGCTAATAGTGACTGAAATGTCGTCTATAATACCAGGTGTCCCCTTATTTCTTTTCTCAGTAATTACCTTTTCAATTAAAACGCGGATTGTACGTTTAAATATATTTCGTAAGTGCTTGCAATTTTTAGTCTGAGTGATATGAATCAAAAACAGTTTTCTTCAGGCCTCTACAACTGTTTACTAGCATATCATGTGGTCTTCTTTGGAACAATCCATACATACATTGTTATTGAGAGCAAATCAATTATTCTATAAACATGTTTCTCAAACGTGTCTGGTTATAACCCTTTATATAGCTTTAGTTCATAAAATAATATAATTAGCAGAATATTTGATATGAATGAATTAACGAATTAATGTTTAACGAAACATGCACAAAATGTTTAATTTATTAACGAAGTATAATCCAAGGGCAGATCCAAGAAGTATATAGGGAACAAGAAGTATATAGGGAAGAGACCAATGATAAAAGAGCACATGGGCCAACTCCTGAAAATGGCATTTCAACAAAAGTTTGGCTTTCGTGAAATGAAAATAGTAAACAACTGGTTAAAAAGGAGACGTTTTAGGTGGTGGTGGGGGGGGGGGGGGGGGGGGGGACAGGTCCCCGTGGTCGTCTTGCTTGGATCCTCCCTTGTAATGTACACTGCTGTGAAGAGTCATTTCCATGAATACCCAGTGTTGTGACTGTTCTGTGTGTTGTCATTATATAGGTTTCCTGTTTATTTACTTTCTGGTTTTCTTCCATTCTTTATGAATAATAAATAGTGCCGACGCTTTGTGATTTACAAGATCATCTAAACAAAATAGTAATTTGTAACCAAACACTGTGATGGTGTTGCATTATTCACAAATACTGAGTAACAACCGAATTTTCTAGTCGGGGGTAACGGCGTAATAGGTTTTCAGTTCTTGTTTAACAGGTCATATGTAGGCGCAGATCTACGATTTTATAATGCTGGGGGTGGTGTTGATGTAATTTAGTTCGATAAATAAACAAGACTCGTCATTTTATAAAAAAGACAAACTTAATTCTTGACCAAGAACATATAGGGGGAGGGGCAGGCTCCTTACCTCCCCTCTGCCTAAATCCGCGCCTTGTATCTACGTGAATAGTATACGTATGCGCACTAGCACATGTTACAATAACAGAAAACTCCGCGAACTATAATGTTACAAGGGATTATGTTTTTGCGGTCACGACCCGGTTAAACGGCAAAAACACCCAGCAACAGCTGCTGTCCGTGACTTCGTGACGTGCTGCCGACTCCAGCGACCCCGTCTCTTTTTGTTGTGGCCGTTGTTCAATTCAAATGAACATTGCCCAAGACGTTTCGCAAAATCGCAAGCTTACCAGTGTTTTCGTAACCTCCCGGAAAACACAATATCCCTTTACGGATGGTACCGAGCACGTACGGGGTGTCGATCGGTGTGCGAGTTTACCGTAAGTATAGTACGCCTGTGGCGCGATCAGTCGCATGGCAGTATATAGACTCGGTGGTAAAGCACTCGCCTGATGCGTGGTCGATACTAGGATCGATTCCCGTCAGCGGACTCATTGGGGGTATTTCTGACAATTCTCCACAATGGGTGTAACAAAAGGCCTCAACTGGACAAAGTCCATGGTATGTGCTTTCCTGTCTGTGTGGAAAAGTGCATATAAAAGATCCCTTGCTGCACTATAAAACTATTAATCAATGTGCTCCATTTAAACAAAACAAATAAACAAACACAAAGCAAAGGGATGCTGATTTAACGACACCTTAGCACATATTAAAGTACGGCTGTTTGGTGTTTAACATCTTTATTTCGACACTTGGTTGACAGTCCTAGAGCGAGAGAGAGAGAGAGAGAGAGAGAGAGAGAGAGAGAGAGAGAGAGAGAGAGAGAGAGAGAGAGAGAGAGAGAGAGACAGAGACAGAGACAGAGAGGCAGTGTGTTGCCGACAAACTGTGAAAATAGGTAAAAGAGATTACATAACAGCTTTCGGCCCTATTTATCACAGACGTAGACATAACTCGCGACCCCCTGCCCCCACCCCGAAAAAAGCAAGGAAAAAAAGCGACGCCCTTTGTGCTTTACTCAAGACATTTACGTCGCAGAACGCAGAGGCAGACAGAGTAATGGCATTAATGACATTAATTATTAACAGCTCTCAGACATCTTCAGTGTTCCTTGGTGTTCCAATCTCATTTAATATCACCTGGGAACTCATCAAAACGCTGCCGTGGGAATCCGAGAACAGATTTCCAGCCGCATCGTGTGGCAAAGAAAAACCGTATATCATATATAAGTAATGCGGAATCGTCTTATAAACATTCAGTATTAATAGCGGGAAGATCGAACTGATCTGGTCTGGCTTATCGACTTTGATTCCGTGAGATATGTAGTCGCGATATTGAGAAATAAAAAATATATATAACGTCATGTAAATAGAAAAATCAGTCTGATATTATCACAATTTCACAAACAGAACGACGCTCAGGGGAATTAACTCTGTGTTTGTGAATTACGACTGTTTAGAGATATAAAATTTCATCAAAAATTAAAGTTTGTTTTGTTTAACGACACAACTAGAGCTCATTAATCAACGATTATTGAATGTCAAATATTTGGTAATTTTGATGCATAATCTTAGAGAGGAAACCCGCTACATTGTTCCATTAGTAGCAAGGGATCTTTCATTAGTTCTTTCCCAATAATAAATTATCTTCAGTTAGTAGCAAGGGATGTACCATCCCACAGACAGGATAGCACATACCACGATTTTTGAAATACCAGTCGTGGTGCACTGGTTGAAACGAAAAATAGCTCAATGGGTCCACTGAGTGGGATCAATCCTAGACCGACCGCGCATCAGGCGAGCGCTTTTCCATTGGGCTACGTCCCGCCCCCTAAAATTGCATCAGTGTGTGATACAAATTTGGAGGGTGGGGGGGGGGGGGGGGGGGTGCTATTAAAAATTATAATAGGGCCGAACCTAAAATAACTAGTTTGTTGGTGAGGGGCAGTAAAAATTTAATCATATAAAAGTAATATAGGGTCTTCTCCAGCTAGACCAAAAGGTCACTTTAAAACTACCTTTTCTTCGAGAGAAACTACCCCCTCTTTTTTTTCCACTAGGTACGGACCTATGAAGACGACCATAACCACAAAGAATGGACATGACTGAACCTTAATTGATAGAGAGATCGTGACATTATTTTAAACAGGTTGAAAAGAAATGTATGTTGTCCAGAAAAATGTTATACTTGGTTTTATTTCACACCACTAGAGCATATTCATTTCTTAATCATCGGCTATTGGATATCAAACATTTGATAATTCTAACTGATGTTCATAGTATTAAATGAAACAGGTAAATTTTTTCATTTAGGCAGCAATGTAGTTTTAATATGTGCACTGTCCAACAGACAATACAACACATACCAAGGTCATTGATATACCAGACGTGGGGCACTGGATTATTCCCAATAAGAAATAGTAAACAACAAAATCACTGTTATACACAGTAGAAAGGAACATGCGCCTTTAACAATCAACACTCATTACAAAATATTAAATACCGAAAAAAGAAAGAAAGAAATGTCTTATTTAACGACGCACTCGACACATTTTATTTACGGTTATAAGGAAGGAAGGAAATGTTTTATTTAACGACGCACTCAACACATTTTATTTACGGTTGTATGGCGTCGGACCTATGGTTAAGGACCACACAGATATTGAGAGAGGAAACCCGCTGTCACCACTTCATGGGCTACTCTTTTCGATTAGCAGCAAGGTATCTTTTATATGCACCATCCCATAGACAGGATAGCACGGCCTTTGATGTACCAGTCGTGAAGCACTGGCTGGAACGAGAAATAGCCCAATGGGCCCACCGACGTATTAAATACCGAGACAAATAAAACAATACTTTCTAGTACGGTACTCTCTAACATTTCTGAAATGTTTCTACAGGACAAACAAACAGAACCTTCTGTGGATCTCTTATCTGATTTTTGTTTTCGTTATCTCTACCAGTATCCCACGACTGGTATATTAAAGGTCGTGGTATGTACTGCCTTGTCAGTGGAAGGAAGGAAATGTTTTATTTAACGACGCACTCAACACATTTTATTTACGGTTATATGGCGTCGAACATATGGTTAAGGACCACACATATATTGAGGAAGGAAACCCGCTGTCGCCACTTCATGGGCTACTCTTTACGATTAGCAGCAAAGGATCTTTTATATGCACCATCCCATAGACAGGATAGCACATACCACGGCCTTTGATGTACCAGTCGTAGTGCACTGGCTGGTGCGAAACTTTTGTCAATGGGAAATAAATATTTTAAAAACCAACCTTGTGCTAATGAAAAAAGGTAGCCGGTTTCTTCTAAGACTATATGTGAGAATTACCAAATGTTTGACATCCAATAGCCGGTTATTAATAAGTCAATGTGCTCCAGTGGTGTCGTTAAACAAAACAAACTGTGAATTTATATATATATTTGTTTATAACCAGCCAACCTTGGTCCGCATGTTCGTTCGGTTAATGGTTTCCTGCAATAACCCTTCTCCATAACCGTGTCACCATCGGTCGTGTTATAATGTGCCCTATTTATAGAGCATTGCAAAAAATACCTTGTTTACAAAAACATCCTACAGGTTAACTTACACCAAATCAATTCCCGTTAATGGCAAAGTTAACGTTTTCCTATAAAGGTGATATTTCAGTTTATCGATGTAATACACATATAAGAAGTGTCTCAACACACTATTGGTTTTACATACAGTACTAGCAGTCAGGTACACATACCTTTGTATCAATTAAACCAGAAAACAATATTTATTTTGGTTTACAGTGTGACGTGCTCAGGTCCGTAGTAACGATATGTGATGTGTGTACGTGTGTAGGCTATATGTGTTTGGGATACACGCTATAGATTTAACAAAGTGAATGTTTTTTTCTCATCAATTCGAGGAATCTGAAAAAGTAAGAAACTCTCATTCTGCTTATAGGCAACACGCTACATAATCTGGAAGTCAATTGTACATGGAGAAATCCAGTTTTACACACACACACACACACACACACACACACACACACGCCTTCAACATTGCATAACCTAACAGTCAAATCAGACTTTAACAAATAAAAATAAAAAGGGGGCACAATTTTCAGTGGAACTAAATTAGTCATTTACTTTCCGCAGTTTGGCTATATTATAGTGATGTGGCCCATAATGTTTCCAACAAAATTCTTATCCTCATTTTAACAGAAATCGCCGTTGCATTTGTTTATAACCTATACAGGTTCAGTATCCAGTGTACCATACAACTAAATACAACTATGTTATACTAGTATATGTATTGTACACAGATAACATTATCTCACAAACCGGCCTCGGTGGCGTCGTGGTAGGCCATCGGTCTACAGGCTGGTAGGTACTGGGTTCTGATCCCAGTCGAGGCATGGGATTTTTAATCCAGATACCGACTCCAAACCCTGACTGAGTGCTCCGCAAGGCTCAATGGGTAGGTGTAAACCACTTGCACCGACCAGTGATCCATAACTGGTTCAACAAAGGCCATGGTTTGTGCTATCCTGCCTGTGGGAAGCGCAAATAAAAGATCCCTTGCTGCTAATCGGAAGAGTAGCCCATGTAGTGGCGACAGCGGGTTTCCTCTCAAAATCTGTGTGGTCCTTAACCATATGTCTGACGCCATATAACCGTAAATAAAATGTGTTGAGTGCGTCGTTAAATAAAACATTTCTTTCATTTCTTTCTTTATCTCAAAATAACAAATAACATAATTATGTTCGTCATTGCAGGGGCGTGCGCAGGAAATTTTGCAGGGGGGGGGGGAGGTCGAGGTGTCTGGCGAAGCCCGATAACATCTCAGTATTTCCATATCCATTCACAGGAATGTAAAAAATCGGGATATGAAAAAAAAAATCGCCTTGAGCGGGGGGGGTCGACCCCCAACCCCCCCCCCCCTGCGCACGCGCCTGCATTGCATTTGTTTTCTTATACCCTATACGGGTTCAGTATCCAGTGCACCTTGCAACTAAATACAGCTATGTTATACTAGTGCAATGACACAGATAACGTCATCTTACAAATAACACGGTTATATTATTGCTCTGTCGTCTGCAACAGATTTTAATCTTTACAGACAGATGTGTCAGTGCGCCTCATACTACGACCTGGAAACATTTGGTTTAGTGCAGAACATCTCTTCTGTATCGTGTGACACAGCTACCATATGTTTGACACATAACAGCGACTGATCAAAGGAGTGCACTCTTAAACAGCCATACCCTTCCTGGGTTTTGTTTCGTCTTTCCATTACGTGCATGAATGGACGATGTTTTTTCTAAATCCAAATTAAGTCTCTACACATCTTCTGTAGTCACGACATCACGTGTGAGGACATCCATCACAGTCTGAAACAATGAGTGGTTTTCCAACTGATAAAGCCGTCATAATTCCACCCACTTAAACCGCGATGGACTGTGCTGCACTTTCTCCTCATTGCATCAAAGCGAAATTCATTATCGCAGGAAGTGGAAATGTGCAAGTTGTACCGCGAAATTGACGACAATCACGCACCAGAATGGCGCCGGGTGGAATCGAAGACGAAATGTTATAAATGTCCAAAAAAGTACTAGTTTCCACATGCATTGACATTGGATTAGTAGTGTTAATAGATTTGACTATTATTTATTCTTAAAATAGGACGTAAGTATGTCTGGCTACTTGCAAGATGTTTGTTATCCTATGTAGTCGCCAGTTTCATGGGAGTGCAGCATACTCTTTTTCTTTTAAACTGCCATCTGTTTGTATCCTTACTTTAGAGAGCATCAACAAAACCCACTAAACCCACAAAACCCACAGTGTTTAATCAGCATCTATGGTCCTGTCATATGCCCTAGACATTTAAATAAGAGGTTTTCACGTACAAAATCTATTGTTCGCGATTTGCAGTATATGGTATGTAACATGTACTTGTATAGCCTTAACTTGGGGACTGCGGATGCTTTCTTTCCTTATCAACAGTTGGCTGATTGACTGGTTTCTTGATGAATGCATGGATCTGTGCATGGGCGTACGCATGGATGGATGGATGGATACTTGGATAGTTGAGTTAGGTTGTCTTGGGTTGGGATGGCTAGACGGATATTTTGGGTTGTTAGTTTCCTATTTGCATAAGCGTACGAGACATGGGGCGGTGGGCGGGCAACTGCCTCCCTACTGCTGGAGAAAAACCTCAGATTCTGGCATAAATGATAGAGCTATTCTGGCAAAATGTGCTACCCTGAGACCTTAAGTGGGTTTTTTTTACCATGTATTTCCATAATTTGACTTTCAGAATTAGTTATAACCCATATAAAAATGCGAAGTGATTCGTTTGCAACCCTATATAGCTTGTTGGTAGTAATGCTAATATGAATAAACGTTGTTTTTTAGATTCGGGTATTTTCGTTTAATTTGGGCAAACACCAGCCTGCCCCCCTCCCCCCGCTACAAAAATGGGAGCCCGTACGCAATATACATCTGTAATCACACGTGTAGTTTCACATTACGTTTAATGTGGGGTTTTGGGGGTGGGGGTTTTTTCTCTCACAATAACAGTACGTGTGAACATGAAGTTTTGTCTTCTTTCCTTTCGTGAAACACAGCCGCAACCGTATCTCACCAACTGTTATCAATATTTTTAAAAGTGCACTCTACAAAATCATAGCTACGGGGGAAAACATCATCGTGTCTTATCACAACACCATCTGCGTTGTCCACGGGATCGCATCCTTGACCTGTGAACCCCCCAGTCACGTGTGCAAAACAAAAAATCGATACAGTAGCTTTACACAAGATAAACACCACCTTGCGGATTCGATTCATGAATAAATCAAACAATGCACATTTAATTGAGATTGTATTATGATCAGGTATCGCTGTAGAATCTGTTGCCTTCTCTCGCCGTTCTGGATCGCGCTCCAGCACACCTGGTGGACGATCTGTACCGACATCCTGGGCAGACGATACCGGGCAGACGACATTGGGCAGACGACAGTTAGTGGGCAGCTGCGGGTCTGGAACTGTGACCTAGGTTACGGTTTTATTCAAAAAGCCGAAAACTGACATCATTTTAAAAGAGATTTTTTGTTCTTCTCTGTTCTATTGGCACTTTATGTTTAAAGATAATTATAGAAATTATATTTCTTTTTAAGACTTCAATAAAACAAATTTGAACGTGTTTGTGTTCTGTGTGAAATTGTAGTCCTGGAGCAATGGGTTGGATAATCATTGGACTTCAAGGTTTTTGAACTTGAGGAAACTATGAAATATAGTTTTAAAGTTTCACAAAGTTGGCGGTTAAAAACGTACTGATTTGGCTAAATCATAGGTGCGATCTCGGGAAGTTTTCCGATTTGCTTTTCCCTAAGGTGGCTACTGCTGTAGGGCAAGGGTTAGAAATGGAGTATTGTTTCAAGCTTCTTCTTTTTCTTTGCTTCTTTTTCATATTAAAGTATATATTTATGTAATATACATAATTTAAAAATAACAATCTAATGAAGGAATATATACTCACGGGAAAAGAGTTTTGTGTATGGATGGTATAAGGTATATGTTAAACTATAATTAAGGGAAAATCAGATCATTTTTCAAAATTTATTTATTGGTCATTTGTAAACATTATGAGACGATTTGCAAACTTACGGTTTGTTCACACGAGTAATAAATTTCAACAATTTGGGAGACGCCTTAATATAGGCCAATGTATATAGCCAAATCCCAAGACCGCTGATGATTTTAACGGCAATACATATTGTTTAAGCCAAACCACTTACAAACTTTACAATTGATTTAAAACCATTTTATTTGGTGGACTATAACATTTGTTTGATTTTCAGCCCGAATAACCTTGGGATGCAGGGCTTCAACGTTACATTTCACAAGACTACATAAAAAAAAACACACAAATAAACTAAACTATACGAGACCATGCTCGTGTATACGCTTTAGAAAAGGGGAAAAGAAAAAAGAAAAAAATCCAACTGTATCCATTCCTTTGTGTTTATCTTTTAGAGGAGTGGCAACTCTCCTGAGGGCGAGTACGTGAAAGTAGATCATGGAAGCAATCACGATTTTGCCTAAAACTTCGTTTCGACTCTGCCTTGCGCAGAGATACGATTTTGACAGAACATTATCGCAGACTAATAACACTGGCTAACTGAGAGGTGGCCCATGAGATAAGGTCTTCATTTATTTTACTCTGTTTGATTCTATTTATTTGCATCTATTATTTTAGCCGTAGCTCAGACGTGATAGGCTCAGTGGTACAGCGCTCGCTCGATGCGCGGTCGGTCTGGGATCGATTCCCGTCGATGGGCCCATTGGGCTATTTCTCGTCACAGCCAGTGCACCACGACTGGTATACCAAAGGCCGTGGTATGTGCTATCCTGTCTGTGGGATGGTGCATATAAAAGATCCATTGCTGCTAATCGGAAAGAGTAGCCCATAAAGTGGCGACAGCGGGTTTCCTCTCTCAATATCTGTGTGGTCCTTAACCATATGTCTGACGCCATATAACCGTAATTAAAATGTGTTGAATGCGTCGTTAAATAAAACATTTCTTTTAGATGTGATAGCCTATGTACTAAAATCTCGCTGTTACTGAGTAGTTGCTTTTTTCTATATAAAAAAAGCCTGTTAAATAAGTTTTTTCTACTAAAATGGATTGACAAAATATTTGTATTACATTAACTGCAAAAGGTCAAAAAAATTTAAAACTTGTACACAATCAACTCTTCTTGAGCGGGCATCGCTGTTAGACATCCTGGCCCAGTTGTTCAAAGCATAGTCAACTTTAACCCTGGATTAGCTTAATATTTGTATTTTATTTTGTGTGCAGAATTACAAAATAAACATTAGATTAGATTATGTATGGATACCTTTGGTTGTTCTAAAGCAGCTTACAACATTATGTTTTCAATTAATATTTGCAATGATTCAGTCCACGGTTTTGAAAATGTCTGTTAACCGCTGATTAAGCTAACTAGCGTTTCAACAACTGGCCCCTTATGTTAAACTGTCCTATCCTAAGCAAATAACCGTCCTAAAAGACCATGTTTTAGTGCACTATTGGGTAAGTGGCTGCTATATAAAATTGTCATTATATTTAAAAAAAATTATATACTATAATATATTTAAGTTTATTCAGTGCCATGTCTACTTAATGTATGTTAATACAAAACCTGTAACTTTAAAAAGAAAGACACACATTATATTTAAGACGATAGCATGCATACTTCCATTTAATCACCGGCTGTCTAAAAACACCTAAATGAAAGTGACAAGCGTAGAATTAGTATAGCGTGGTAGAAAAGGGGGAGTTAAAATTAATTGCCATTGTCTCTTTGAAAAAAAATAGATGAAGCAAAAAATCATCTGCTGCACACAAAACGATATCTTCTCATGATTAATTTATGTCTGAGGTGAAAGGTTCAGCTAAAGTAGATAATAAACTGAGATTCATTATCACCGGCCAATAATATATAATGACTTGCTTGTCCTCTCGACGCCACCAATTTCCCCCACCGTCCCGCTCTCAAAACCCATTTATTATCCTCTCTTATGCATTGTTGTGGGTTGTATCTTTTTATCGAGGACGTAGGCAGGGCGCGTGTCTGCGGACATGCTTTTTAATGATGCTTTCAGAAAAACTGTTCACCATTATAACGCAGTGAAGAGAAAGAACCGCAAGATGCGTAGCGCCGGCCTCCCATGGAAAAGATTCAGAATAATTTTTCACAAATTATTATCCTTTATTTTAATGCAAGGTATTGATGTCCGTGTGCTCTTCCGCTGTGCGGGTTCCAATTTTCGTTTTGTTGCTTGTTGATCAGAATTTTATTTCTTTTTTTCTGGTTTTCTAAAAAAAAAATTGCCGGAAGTAATAACTTATAATTGACGTCACAACGAGTTCACGTGGTGAGACATCAACCCTTTGATCACCGCGTCTAAGAACATGAACATGCATACTGTGAACTTCTGAACATTATTATTATTATTATTATTATTATTATTATTTAATTCAAATAATAATTAACAACAATGTACTATTAAAAATAATTATTAATTCGACTTTAGCTTTGTATACCTTATCATGGGCGTACATAGGATTTTGAAAAGGGGGGTTCCAAAATAGATTGCAGAGATATTGGGCATATATTTCTATGTTAAGTTTTGAAAAGGGGGTTCCAAAATAGATTGCAGAGATATTGGGCATATATTTCTATGTTGAGTAAATATAATAATGTCAGATATCAATGTTAGATATATTAAATTATTAAAAAAAAGCGATTTCAGGGGGGGGGGGGTTCGGTCGAACCCATCGAACCCCCCTATGTACGCCCATGCTTATTTACCCGGTGACTTGATTTCTGTTTTGATATAGTGGACTGAGAAAATAAATTAACGAAACTATATCACTTAATACTGAATTAGAATGGCATATATTTCTTGTGTCTGTTATTCCTATGAGAAAAGAAGAAGCAAAAAACAATCACAAACTCTATTGTGTGACTATTGTGAACCTGTATTTTAACCTAAAATCGAATTTTCACTTTTTATATTAATGTGAAATTAAGAACATGTGTCTACCTACATATCTATATATGACTGTATTGAAGTTTTAAAGCAACATATAGGCATGTTTATTCTACCTACTAATCTTTTCATATATCATCTAGCACCAATTTCGTCTTCCGTCACTAACAAAAATGACACTAACTGTATACTTTAAATTTCATAAACTATTTTAGATTTTCCAACTTTTGGAAGTTCATGCGCATGGGGTCATGGCTAATTTATTATACCAATAAGTGGTTAAACTATGTCTACTGACTGTTGTAGTTACTTCATAAAATGATACAGTTTCATAATATACAGTGTCAGTGTTTAAACAATGTACAGATCGCAAAATAAATTAAAATTACAATTAATACTTCCATTATAAAATATGGAAAATGCCAGTGGTGTTGTATACCAAGAGTAAAAATACACCTCAAGTTGTTGTTTTTAGTTGTTTGTGGTTAACGCATATCCATTGCAATTTTGCAGTCGCGTCATTCGACAATTTACGCGCATTCCCGGACCTTCTGATCTGTTGGGGGGGGACGAAGTCCAGTGGTAAAGCGTTCGCTTGATGCGCGGTCGGTCTGGGATCGATCCCCGTCGGTGGACCCATTGGGCTATTTTTCGCTCCAGCCAGTGCACCACGACTGGTATATCAAAGGCCGTGGTATGTGATTTCCTGTCTGTGGGATGGTGCATATAAAAGATCCCTTGCTGCTAATCGAAAAGAGTAGCCCACGAAGTGGCGACAGCGGGTTTTCTCTTTCAATATCTGTGTGATCCGTAACCATATGTCTGACGCCATATAACCGTAAATAAAATGTGTTAAATAAAACATTTCCTTCTTGTTAGAGGTGTGTTACGTTAGCAAAAACCTACTATTTCACATTCATCAGCCAATGAGAAAGCCCTGTAGCTCGTGCAGCAACGTCACAGAGCAAGAGCCATGATGAACACGCGCGCAACGTATCCCGTTACCAGTATCTGTGACCGATTACCAGTGAAGCGCGACATTAATAACCCACCATTGAACATATTCATTATACATGCATCGTCCTGTCCAATTATTTGTCAATAAATGGCTTAGTAATTAATATGTGGGCATGACAGCAATAATTCCGAGTCGTGTAATTCGTGGCCCGATCATTGTCTCCGAGGAGAACCACTTGGCAAAACAATATGGCGCCAACAAAGAGACGGCTTTTCTTTAGCGCGCAGATAAGACTCAAGTTTGCTTGCCTTTTAGTGGTTAATGCTACGCGCTGATGGAGGTTTTTGTTATTCAAATCAAAGAGTGTGAAAACATACATAGATTCAGTTGTAGCGAACGCCTTGTCACAGAACAGTGTCCCAAACTGCCACTGGGAGAAGGATCAACAATCCTTTATAATCACTTTCAAAACCTTCAGTCCGATTTCTCGTTCATTTCATTCCAACTCATTTTCGTGCTTATATCCAATTAAAGTTCAAGCACGCTGTCCTGGGCACACACTTCAGCTATCTGGGCTGTCTGTCCAGGACAGTAGGTTAGTTGTTACTTGGTTTTACACCTACCCATTGAGCCCTTAAGAACTCGCTCTGAGTTGGAGCCGGTACCGGGCTGCGAACCCTGTACCTACTAGCCTGTAGTCCGATAGCTTAACCACTGCGCCACCGAGGCCGGTCCGATTTCTCGACAGGGATTCCAATATGAGGCGCTAGAAACTTAAACTACGCTAAGATAAACTGACGTCTTCGATGAACAGTTAATCATGTCACAAACAACTTCACATGCAAAAGTCATTCAGTTCAAAGAGATTTTGAACATAGATCACATCATTTTCCTGCTGGGGTGTCGTTAAACATTCATTCATTCATTCATTCATTCATTCATTCATTCACAACCGAATTGTTAACGTGAACTCAGATTTGACCTCACGAATCGTGTTTGAACCATCAACGAGAAATCAAGCCTTCATTTAAATTGTTTTGAAACCTAACTTTTGGTATGGTTCTTACTACTTTCTGGTGTGTTATTATATACTCCACTCACAGTCAGTCTCTCGTGAGTTATATTTATAGGATGCTGCTCAGTGGTTACATCAGCTGGTGTACTCTCTGAAGCTAACTCAACCAGTGCTCAAACAAGCGTGTTTGAACCTTACTTGGATAAATACGTTGCATCATTACCATCATCATCATCGTCATCATCATCGTCATCATCATCATCATCATCGTCATCATCATCACCAAGTCAAAATTTGTTTTGTTTAATGAAATCACTTTGATGTATTAATCATCGGCTATTGGATGTCAAACATTTGGTAATTCTGACACGTGGTCTTGAAAACTCGCTATATATTTCCATCAGTAGCAAACGATCTTTGTATATGCAGTTTCCTACAAGCTGGAAATATTTGAAAGTCGTAACCAAAGCTAATTGTCTGTTACTTGCACATTTCAAAGTTACGAAAGTGGTATAATAATATACTTTGGCTCGTAATTCTTTTTATAGTATTTAAAATCAGGGCCGTACCCTCCGGGCGGCAGGAAGAAGGGGGAGACATTTGCTACCCTAAGAATCTCACTTTTGTTACTCCAGAGAATAGCATACATATCTCAGGGTTTAATTTGTATAGTGTTCATTTGTTTATAAAAAGTAGTGCCCCCCCCCCCCACCTAGGATTTTGATCAGGGTATTGCCCTGAAAATATATGTAATCAAATTGTATGGTTGTTAAGAAAATCAGTTTGTCCCCAGAATTGTTTTTAAATATTAACCATATTATTGTTAAAAAGCTTTATTTACCTTTATAATTGTTATCAGTTTGCACTAATGGATGCAAAAGGCTTTCACACACTTAATGCAAACTGAATATACATATTTAAAAAAGAAAAATCTTGAATTACGTTCTAACAAAATAATGATATTCTTTTGTCTGTGTAATGGATAAAGCGTGTTTAAATTAAGTTCATTGTCGAAGTAGTCATGGTTATTTTAATTTCTTCAATTGTTTCATTTGTTTTTATTTCAATGATCGCAGGATTGTTTACGGACATTTTCAATTATTTCTCTCTTGGGACAATATCTGCAGAGCATTTCAAAGATCTCGTTTATCAACGAATGTTCTATAACCCACTTCCGGTTCTTCCGTATCGTTTCCGCCATGATGTTCCAGTACATCCGTGCGTTTCCTTTTTCCAAGATGGATTTCCATTTCTGCGAATAGTAATCGATGTTTGTGTATGTATAACTCCACTGGTGGTACACGTTACTGTTTTTCACTGTCTAAAGGTCAGGGCGACCTTTTGTCTTCTTTTACAGTTATAAAATGCCTGTACTTATCCTTAACCTTGAAAACAGCTGACATTCTGCATCAGCCAATAATCCGTCACACAGGGAGCGCCTTTTTCATACTATGAAATTGACTACAAGTTATTTATTTATGAGCCGATATGTTTGTCAATTGCAAACACAAATTGTATTTCTTTGTTGTTGCCAAAACGCTTTTACTTTTCTTCTTACGTCAAACCAAACTGAAATTATTTACAAGTTATTTACATTATTAAGTCATAATAATATGATTATTGATTATAGTTTTCTCTGTACAAGTCGTGAATCCGAGGGATTCTTCCAGAATACTTGACATGATTGCAGCAAAATCGTATCTCTTACCTTGACGAGTTCAAGGTATATTTTTGAGAAAGCTGTGGTGAAATATTGGTCATTCAGTAGGTTAATGTTTCACTTAGCACTGTTGTTATTAGTCAGTGGGCCCATTGGGCTATTTCTTGCTCCAGCCAGTGCACCACGACTGGTATATCAAAGGTCGTGGTATGCGCTATCCTGTCTATGGGATGATGCATATAAAAGATCTCTTGCTGCTAAGCGAAAAGATTAGTCATGAAGTGGCGACAACGGGTTTCCTCCCTCAATATCTGTGTGATCCTTAACCATATGTCCGACGTCATATAACCGTAAATAAAATGTGCTGAGTGCGTCGTTAAATAAACCATTTCTTTCCTTCTATTGTTATTATTTTTACTAATGGTATAAATTACAGAATTCGAATTTTTCCACGGCAAGGACGGCGAGAAAAATGCCTTGGTGTCCTATCTGGTTTGCCACCGTGCCCTTCCCATACTATCCATATATATTATGTAAGATAATGAAATTATCATTGGTAATTTGATAAAAGGCATCAGTATCCAACACATTGCATCCACGGTACCAAGGTGAAATAATATTTGAGAAATCTTGATAGAAAGTAAAATGCCTTCATACCCCTCTTTTGAACGAAAAATTTGCCTATGTGACCTAATTTCTGTTATTAAACCGAAGGCAACATTTGCCGTGTCACTCGTCCCAAAATAAAAATTAAAATTCGATCCCTGAAATTACAGATACTTGTGTAGAAACAGAACATCTGCTTTAAAACGCTACTTGTGTAATTTCTACTTTCAGTACACCTATCTTCCAACGCTCTCCACCTCCACCCCCTAATCCACCCACCCCAGATCCCCTCACCCACCCCCAGCCCCACCCATGCAAACCCAAAACGCTATACATAAGAATGATAGTATGACGACAAATATGAATATGCATCGAAAAATGCCAACAACTGGATTAGCCAGTAATATATTAATTCGACTTCCAATTGTGTGTGTGTAGTTGTGTGTGTGTGTGGGGGGGGGGGGGGGGTAATTTTAGAGTTTCAAAAGTTTAAAGTTTGTTTTGTTTAACGACACCACTAGAACACATTGATTTATTAATCATTGGCTATTGGATGTCAAACATTTGGTTATTCTGACATATAGTCTTAGAGAGGAAACCCGCTACATTGCTCCATTAGTAGCAAGGGATCTTTTATATGTACCAACCCACATACAGGATAGCACATACCACGGCCTTTGATATACCAGGCGTAGTGCACTGGCTGGAACGAGAAGTTTCGAAAGATGCTAACAACTGGAAGAGGCAGTAATATATTAATTCGACTTCCAATTGTGTGTGTGTGTGTGTGTGTGTTTGTGTGTGTGTGTGTGTGTGTGTGTGTGTGTGTGTGTGTTAATTTTAGAGTTGGAGGAAGTGCACTGTCCCCCACTTGCCCACTCCCCCCTGCCTATGTTATGTAATTATATAACACCCACCTATCTCATCTGGGTTCGCCATTCCTAGGTTACTAATCACTTCCAGAGAACTATTTTCCTAATTTACTGCCACTTATCGGGTAAAAAAAATGTTCTCTTGTGTTTACATAACGCTTTGCTGTGGAAATTAGAATTCGATTTTCACTTACAGATATTTTATCTCAACAAACGGTGAACGTAATCAGTTTTAAAATGGTCGTGTCCTGACCATATCGTCGTGATTAAGGCGAGGTCCTCTTGTATGTTAATGCCAATTTAGTACGAGTTTTAATTCGAAACTGCAGAGTAAATTAGTTTTGAGTACAAAGGGCTCAAAATCGTTTTAACTGACATAATCTCAACGCAAATTACTGATGTAAAAATCTATACCATTTTTATAATTTGATCTGAAAACATCATAAATACAAATACAAAGCTATAAATATATTTGTAATGTTTTTTTTAAATTATATATATTCAACAACTGGTCTATCATAAACCGTAGTATAGCTATCATGTCTGTGAAAAGGTACATATAAAAGATTCCTTGCTGCTAATCGGTAAAAGTGATATACCTTTCTTTTGCACCAGTGTAACCAGGCCAAAAGCTTATTTGTAACAAATATGAACACGCCATCTGAACCAGGCTTTTTAGTTTCTCGCTTTTTAAACAAAAATATAAAGGTATGGAATGCTAGCTTGTGTTGCGAAGACGGTAGATGAGTGACTGACAGTCTGTTATAGCGCATAGCGAGATTACGTCTTCTTTGAAGCAATTCAGTTTGTGATTGCATCACATTTTTGTTAAAATATCCTTAGATTGTGTCTTGTCCCCAAAACGTCATTGTTAAAGGGACAGTCCTGAGTTTGTTGTCATTGTTAAAGGAACAGTCCTAAGTTTGCTGTCATTGTTAAAGGAACAGTCCTAAGTTTGCTGTCATTGTTAAAGGAATAGTCCTAAGTTTGCCGTCATTGTTAAAGGGACAGTCCTGAGTTTGCTGTCATTGTTAAAGGGACAGTCCTGAGTTTATGTCATTGTTAAAGGGGCAGTTCTGAGTTTGCTGTCATTGTTAAAGGGACACTCTTGAGTTTGCTGTCATTGTTAAAGGGGCAGTCCTGAGTTTGCTGACATTGTTAAAGGGACAGTATTAAGTTTGCTGTCATTGTTAAAGGGACAGTCATGATTGTATTGTTAAAGGGGCAGTCCTGAGTTTGCTGACATTGTTAAAGGGACAGTATTGAGTTTGCTGTCATTGTTAAAGGGACAGTCATGATTTTACTGTTAAAGGGGCAGTTCTGAGTTTGCTGACATTGTTAAAGGGACAGTATTGAGTTTGCTGTCATTGTTAAAGGGACAGTCCTAAGTTTGCTGTCATTGTTAGAGGGACAGTCATGATTTCATTGTTAAAGGGACAGTTTTGAGTTTGCTCCCATTGTAAGAAGTTTCCGACTGATATATCCTTTTTGTTGACTAAAATTAAATATTAAATATATTTTCTTGTTTAGACTATCAGTGTATGTACACACAAGGTGCTTGTTGTGGTCCTAATGTTTGCAATAGCCCAAACCGGATTTTACCTTCCAACAATTTTGTACGTACGAAAAATAATATATCATATGCATCATATAGAAAATAAACACTGACTGTTACAAACACACGACTACAAACACACTGGATATACTAAATTGTTATTTAAAGAAGAAAATGTATTTATTTTGTAATGTTAATCGTCGAAAAGACTGTTAGTTGAACACATCTTACAACAGCTACAAACTCAGAACGGTCCCTTTAAATAACAAAAAAAAAAAAGCATTTTGAAATGACCAGGTGTTATGGTTGGGGTAAAAAAAAAAACAGACTATGGGAACAAATGCTGTCTTGCGCGCCCACCCATCTACAAACACACACCGCTTGCCTTTTCGATAAGACCGACTATAATAAACGATGGTTTTTAAACAGCATGTCCATGTTTAAATAAAACACCCAATTTATTCCATTGGCAGGTCTGAGAGATACATGACACTATCGCAGTGCGTGACAGAAGTTGTCAGTCGGAGACGTGAAGAAAACCATCCATCATCGTGGCTTTTCGTTTATTGTCGGCGATACATTTTTACCTTCTCTGCCGTGACATGTATGCTAACCTGTCTTACACGTACACCGCTCAATTTCACGCAAAGTCAGCCCGTCCACGCATTTAGCGAACGATAATAAATTTTCGCAAACGCCAGTCACAAGAGTTGCCAAGCATTTAGGAACACCAGCACTGGCAACAGAAAGTTCCTGAGCACAGTGGGAACCAATGTCACCGGAAACAACCGAAAGGTGTCCCGGACGGAAATCACCGAAGCTTAAAACCAAAACAAAAATCAGTAATTATTACTCAGTGTCAGTTATTATTTTTGGCACGTTCATTTACAAATGTCAGTATAATATATAGATGTTGTATTGGGTACAAAACTGCTTTATTCTCATAAGTGTACTTCTGCCATTATACTTATTTAGGCAAATATGTTATATTTGTTGTCGATTAAAAAAAAAAGTTTGTTTTATTTAACGACGCCGCTAGAGCACATTGATTTTTAATCTTATCATCGGCTATTGGACGTCAAACATATGGTCATTCTGACACTGTTTTTAGAGGAAACCCGCTGTCGCCACATAGGCTACTCTTTTTTACGACAGGCAGCAAGGGATCTTTTATTTGCGCTTCCCACAGGCAGGATAGCACAAACCATGGCCTTTGTTGAACCAGTTATGGATCACTGGTCGGTGCAAGTGGTTTACACCTACCCATTGAGCCTTGCGGAGCACTCACTCAGGGTTTGGAGTCGGTATCTCGATTAAAAATCCCATGCCTCGACTGGGATCCGAACTGTTGTCGATTAAGCCTATGTTTAACATTTTCCTTGATCTTGGTGGATCCAATAGTCTTGTAGTTAAATACAAGATGTGATATAGTCCGAGTTTTAAATCAAAGTTGTGGGGTTTGTGTGTGTGTGTGTGTGTGTGTGTGTGTGTGTGTGTGTGTGTGTGTGTGTGTGTATGTGTGAGTGTGTTTGGTTTTTTTGTGTTTTTTTTGGGGGGGGTTTGGGGGGGTTAAAGAAAAGGATACTTTATAAACACTTTATTACCAAAATGAAAACAGATATCATATCTTGTGGAGTAATAGAACAGACATAAGCGTACGAGGCAGGGGGTTGGAGCAAAACCTCAAATCCGGGCAAAATGTGCTAACCTGAGACCGTTTCCCCTAGCCCGAGTACTCTGACTGTTGGAGATCTAGACGGACTGTCACGGGGATCCTATAATACCCGTAACTGAATAAAACACGATTATCCAAATATCTCTTCTAACTGTATATCTATTAGATCTCTCTGTATCGGGCAGTGTATACCCGAGTGGCTCGTCTCTAGGTATAATCAGAGATAAGATCTTATATAATATGTGTTATTATAGCACGTTTAGTTCACTAGAAAACACAACAAAAACACAATACACTTTGGAATCTGTATTAATACTACGCTGACAAATATATTTGCCGCAGTTAATTAATTAACAACAACAATAATAATAACAACCCGGACTAATCACTTAATTAGTTAATCACTAGGTGTCTAGTTTACACAATATTCTAATCACTTCACCGTGACACAACACCCACACGTGTGATAATTGAGAAACGCTTCCAGGGGAACTTAATTAATAAAGGAATTACAACTCTATTCCTACTTGGTTAATTTTTAATTAACCCTTAACTACTCATTCAGTAACCTTGTAATACAGAATTAATACTGGTACCTATCACAATAAAGACAGTTTACCTAGGTCCTCTAGGATGACCGGCTAAGCTTTATATTTTTAGAACAGTGAAGCCTACAATTTACTTCGTCAGTTACCGGAAACACTGTCTAAATAATATTGGTATAATACAGTATTAAAATATTTAAAGTCACATCAATCACATCAAGGTTATACAACAGAGCAGAAATAATATATTTACCAGTCCGGACGGACAACGTTCCCCTGGAATCTTCCTTTTGTTTCTCCCCGATATCTCTAAAATCCTATCTGTTTATTCAAAAATCTGAGAGACAGCGAATATCGCCTGGGGTCACAACGCGGCACCTCACCTATCATGTGAATTTGCCCCAACTCCCAGAGACGATATTTTTCCTTAGATGGCCAGACTTACTGTCGCCTAGTTCGCCAAAAATCACGGTCGTAAAACCGCACTATCGTAGGTATTACGTAACTACTGGCCACATGGCCTCCACACCTGGTCTAAGTGTGTATTAGAGGGGTACGGTCGCGCGGAGGTATTACGTAACAAGGTGCCCACCTAGTCTAAGTGCATATTGGGAACAGCTCGACCACCATCGCGCGGTGGTATTACGTAACCACGCCGCACACGGCCCTCTGAAACAATTAACATCGCCACAGGCGAAAAAAATAATAAGAGCATGTTCCGTCACACGGACATTTGGAAGGTTATACGCTCTCATTACAGTCAGAGACCAAGCTATGTAATTTCCAAATGTCCGTCTAGCTCTCTTACAGTCAGAGTACTCGGGCTACCTTTTACCATGTATTTCCATCATTCTACTCTCAGAATTAGTTGTAATCCGTGTAAAAGTGCGTAGTGATTCGTTTGCAATCCTATATATAACTGGTTGGTAGTAATGTTAATATGAATAAATGTTGTTATCCAGATTCGGGCATTCGTTTAATTCGGGCAAAAACCAGGCTGCCCCCTAAACAAATTGGAGCCCGTACGCCTATGAGAACAGAAAATAATACCCGCTCCTGGTACACAGAAACAAATGAGCACAACTCTTGTTAAACAGCCACTTGTGTTAAACAGTCATCTACAAAAGGAAGGAAATGTTTTATTTAACGACGCACTCAACACATTTTATTTACGGTTACATGGCGTCAGACATATGGTTACGGATCACACAGATATTGAGGGAGGAAACCCGCTGTCACCACTTCTTGGGCTACTCTTTTTGATTAGCAGCAATGGATCTTTTATATGCACCATCCCACAGACAGGGTAGTAAATACCACAGCCTTTGATATACCAGTCGTGGTGCACTGACTGGAACGAGAAATAGCACAATGGGCCCACCGACGGGGATCGATCCCAGACCGACCGCGCATCGAGCGAGCGCTTTACCACTGGGCTACGTTCCGCCCCATTATCTACAAATTCTACAAAAGTATCAACTCCAATACTTTTTAAATTACATTCAACCGCATTTAACAGGAACAAAGGTGAAAGCTATTGTATTACGCATTATGCCGAGTTTAAAAGAACACGTTAATTTTCACTGTACATTAACTCACCTTCGTCTAACATACCATTATGAGATTATATTGGAGAATAAGGCGAAACACGTCTTATGTTAGAAGACAATACATCACTGGGGTCATCGCCTTTAAGTCCGAGTTGTAGAAAGAAAGGCCTTGCTCAAGATATTATTAGTCACGTCATTAATAACTACCAACGGGAGAGTGGAAATTATTCCATGAAAACGAATAATGTATTCACCCAATCATTATTTCTGTTAACGACATGGGGTCACTTGACTATATTAATAAACACGCCCTGAAAAAAAAATCGAACACAGTCAACTGTGAAAATTCAAAGAAAAAACGCGTTCGCTTTCAGTTATTATAATGAATTGCATTATTAATTCTAGTGAAGAAAAAATGACCGCATGCGCGCGCATGTGGTGATAGATGCGTCCGTAGCGCACGCCCTCGTGATTAAATGTCTGTTCACAAAAGACTGGTGGAAGCCTAACATTACCGCACGGCCCGTGTCCTCGCATCGCCGTTTCGTAAATGTGAAATTGATGATCATTAAAGGAACGAGACGTCGCCCGAAACGACGAGTATGTCGCTACACGTGTTTTGTCTTCGTACCCGTCGGAAGACGACGCTTCATCAAACACGTCTCACAAAAAGACGGCCTTTTAGCCCGTGTCTTGGTCCGGATATTGGAAAACCTTCTGTGACATGGGATATCCTTGGCGAACAGCGAGTCGGAAGGGGGTCGTGGTTTTTTGTTTTGTTTTTTACGATCGACTTCGGACCAGCTGTACATTGTTGACAGGTGTCGGGCGTTCGCCAGATGATAGATCAACGGTGGTCATATCAGCCTGGACATTTTTTTTATTTTTTTTATTCTTTGATAAGATTTTATTATTAAGATAGAGAAGTGCGTAAACACATATGGTCAGACCTAGTACAGCGGTCACCTCTATTAAGCACCCACATTAAGAAGCCACATTTTTATTTTCTCAAATCATCTAATATAGTATAAACTGATCTGCAGTAGCGGATCCAAGGGGGAGGGTCCAGGGGTCCGGACCCCCCCCCCCCCTTTTGTAAATTCGAGCCGGATGTGTTCAGCAGTAAGAAGCGCGCTGTGTAAAAGGAGATATAAGTCATCACATTTGGACACAGAACCACCCCCCCCCCCCCTTCAGAAATCCTGCATCCGTGCCTGATCTGTATTATGCAGCCACCTGTTATAAAGGCCACTTTTTCTTCCTCCTTTATAGGGGCTGCTTAACACGGGTCTAACTGTATATAATATGTATTACTACCATAGTTAATATTAATAATGTGGTTGAAATGTTCTCTTGTAGTTGTTGTGGTCGTTGTTTTGAGCATCGTAGTAAGATGAGAAATAGTATTTCAATGAAACTGTACAATCACGCACCTTTGTTAAAGACACTTGTTGCGACCCCACGAAACCGATTAAAATATCAAGGGAGTGTTATGACAAGTTAACCACTGCTGGCCACCTTATATAAACAATATTGAAGCGAGTTCCCTTCTGCAAACAATATGCAAATGAGTATTTTAAGAAACGAGTCGTAAGCTTTAACGATAAATACTGTATATTGTTTTAAAAGACCGTGTACCTTTAATGAACAAACGGTACTCTTTATCTTGTTTTGTCATTTAAAAAGAATAGTATGGTTTTCATTTTATTTACTATGTAGCTAGTATATACAGGCTACAAATCATACACTTATGATGGCTTTGGATGATTATAATTCTAAAGAACGGATGATATATTATAGCCCAAGCTGTTCATGTTGATGATCTATAGCATGTTTTGACGAATTGGTTCAAAGGAAGAACGAATCCAGACAATTATGAACGCGTCCACTGGTCATTTAACAAACCAAATATCTCCCATCTTTATCTTCGGGAAGATCCACCGACCATGCAAACATCAAGAAAAAATTATATTATGTTGCAGACATGAAACGCTGTGAGTTACGATGTATCTCTTTATTTTGACAGGTTTATGCTTCCTGCCCTTTAGGGTTACCATTTCTTTGTTCTGCATGGTCACCATCTACAGATCTTTGATGAGATAACTCTGCTTCCGGTAAAAATATCAATTCTCGTTTTTACTCGATATTTGGAAATACTATAGGCCTTACCATTTCTTTGAAGAAACCACCTGTCTTAACCAGGCGACTCACAGACGCTCAAATCATCCTGTGTCAGGCATAGTGAAATTTGAACTGTATTTTAAGCAGTCATTTAGATTTATTAAAGGATCACTGTCACTAAAAAAAAAAAAAAACGCACAAAAAAAACACACACACATTTTGACCTGCATAAACAATAACCTGTCAAGAATGTAGCATTTTGCTACTATTTTGGTTGGCTGCATAATACAGATTTTTATTGTGGTTACAAGCGATAGACGTGGGGTTTTTTAGATAATAATGCCGCTCGGGTAGCTAAAAAAAATTATGAATCGATTCAGGCACACGCTGAATGACGTCATTTTTGCCACACCAGACGATCTTTGTTTGGTTTGACCGGCGGCGCCATTTGTTTTCTCAGCGGGTCAGATTGCTGCCGTTTGAATAGAAAATAATAATTATTATCCGACATTATGAGAAACCATTTTATTCTTCATTTAATCCTGCTTAAGATCTAGCGGGTGGTTTCAAGTGTCTTCGGGCGAAAAAAAAACAATTAGTACGTCGCCTCTTGACAGAATGGACTTGTGTCCTATTGAAAATAGTTTTGAGTTAACTTACCGTACTTAATATAATTTAACATAATGAAATGTGAAGATGTTGCAATAGTAGCGAAATAAAACATTTGGATATTTTATTTTGTAACAGTTTATTGAGTTTGTACTTGGGTGATGATACGAACTTAATAAGACCCATATAATAATAGGAAGTGTAACTGAAGCTGTAAATAGAAGAGGGTCTTGTAATTTGGATAACTTGTGTCCAATTCTTGTGTGTGTGTGTGTGTGTGTGTGTGTGTATATATATATATATATATATATATATATATATATTATAATGCAATAAATATGTTTTCAATCAAACTGAACTTGCAATACAGTCAAACGTGTGTTATAGAGCCAATTATAGGAGTATCAAAAAGTGACCACTTCAGTCTTATAATGTTTGTACTACTACATTAGGTGATTTTGGAGAACACAGGCGCGTGTGCAGGAGGAGGGTTTCGAGGGTCGAATTCTCCCTCCGCTCAAGCAAAATTTTCTTCTTTTTCTTTTTTCAATATATTTTCTGGGGGAGTATGGCTCGACACCCTATTAACCTCGGTGGACACATATCTCCAATATGAGCTACCATTGGGCAAAATAATTCAAAATTAAGCATTAGCTCCCCTTTTTCTTTTGATAAACCATTCCAAAATGCGCCAAAATTACTTCAAGAAATTTGCGCACAGTTTTACTTTTTGACTTGTTCCTACGGGATATTCAGAATTTAATAGCACCAAAATGCCTCCTTCTTCCACCCACCCCAAGCCCTTTTCCTGTCCTGGGCGGAGGAGCCGTCCCAGACCGACACGTCAGCCCAGGAAAGGCGTGCGCTACAACAGCTTGTACTGAATGTGCACGTTAAACCCTGTGACCTGACCTGATACTAGACCAGAGTCGGGATTTAACTCAGTCGGTTGAGTGCTCACTTGAGGTGCTCGCGTCGCAGGATTGAACCACCTCGGTGGATCCATTTAGCTGATTGGTTGGGTTTTTTTCCAACTAGTGCACCATAACTGAAAAACGGGCGTGGTATGTGCTTTCCTGTCTGTGGGAAAGTGCATATAAAAGATCCCTTTTTGCATTAGAAAAAATGTAACGGGTGTTCTCCGATGATTAATCAATGTGCTCCAGTGGTATCGTTAAACAAAAACAAACTATTTTTTGTATATACTAGACCCCTCCCTGCTAAACTTCCTGCACATGCGCCTGGAACAATAAGGTGGTTGCTTAATGGAGGCGGTTGTTTTAGAAGGTTTGGTTGCAGAAACGAAATACGAATACAAATGCTTGGCCGTGTTATCCTGAAATCTTCAACAAAAATGTTAATTTCTTTGGTAAAATCAATTATATCCAACCCAAGGTCATCGCCGAAATGTGTCATTCACGATCATTTTTCATCAAGAAATCACAAGTCATGTATCAAACTGCTGGGGTTTTAAAAATTATTATTATCACTGTAAAGTTTCAAACGCGGCAACTGTTCACGGCAGTCGGCAATGCCATGGAGTTCTTAATTCCCCACGGCACTTTTGTTTTTGCTATAGATTATATTGTTCTCTTTTTTTCCACGGTACCTTTTTTGCTGAAGACAATTTCTTAATTGCAGAGGTTGGTAAAGTAAGGTAAACTGGTTGTATTTTATTATCGTGTAAATAATGGATTTAAAAAAAAAAAAAAAAAAAAAAAAAAAATTAAATCGGAATTTTATAAACTGTTCTGTTGAGCCGCAAACACGCACAAGTTAACAAAAAAATGTAACAAATGTAGCTAGTGCAGAATAGCGTATAAATTAATTCAAAAGTTATAGAACGTAAAATAATCTTATTAACGGTTTGTGTACGTGTCCACGTCGACGTAGTTATCGAACAAGCCAATACACTCTTCTTGAAGACTTCCACACAAAGAAATCAAATTTGCTTGATTCATTTATTTCTTTGTGTAAAATATGAACTCAGAAAAGGGAAAAAAAAAGATGAAGAAGAAAGAAATCCTGTGATGGCAAAAGGAAGCGTGCAAGATTGTTCGGTTGTCATATTTTGCCGCCGGTTCGTGACAAGCTAACGACGTTGCTGTCCACACTTGACAATGATTGGACAATAATCGGTCACCCTGCAGCGCCTCGGTCACGTGGTGGCGTGACACACGCTCAACATCATCTAACTGGGAAATAATGAGAAATGGCCTTGGTTCTAGGTGAAATGGCTAAAGAATATATATATAGCTTTCAAGGCTTCCAGTATTGAAAAAGTGAGACAATTTTTAAAAAAACCCAAACAACAACCCCAAAACAACAACAAAACAAAATAAAAAACTCAAAAGCACTGTAAAGCCACCCTCATAAAATTTTGATTTCATATAACCCTAGTTACCCTACCCATCATTATATTATATTAGTACTTTGGGCATGAAATATATAGAAATCAACACACAAAAAAGACGAAAAACAATGGTAATATTTTTGTTATGTACGCGAAATATATACAGTGAAACCTCTCAAAACCGGACCCTCTGTAAACCAGAATTCCCTCAAAATGGGATCCCTTGTAACAAACAAACTTTAAATGACATGGAAACAACGCAATATATGCTTTGAGTTACCATTTGGTATAATATTTAGAAGTATTTTTGATTATCACCTGTAGGGGGGTCGGGTCATGCACTCTTGAATATGCATTAAATTGCTTTTACTTCAAGCAGAGGTTGACCCCAAACCACCAAACCACCCCTGCACACGCGCGTTCCAACTTACAAAACTAAACGTTGGGCCTGATCCTAACGACATATTAATATGTATCGACAAAAGAAGGGTGTTGTTTTAAGTTCTCTCTACTATGTAATAGGGGCGGAATTTAGCTCAGTCGGTTGAGTGCTCGCTTGAGGTGCTTTCATCGCAGGATCGAACCACGTCGGGTTATCCATTCAACTAGTTGGGGGTTTTCTCGTTCCAGCCAGTGCACAACTGATCAAAGGCCGTGGTATGTGCTTTCCTGTCTGTGGGAAAGTGCATATAAAAGATCCCTTGCTGCATTAGGAAAAAATGTAGCGGGTTTTATCTGATGACTACGAGTCAGAATTACCAAACGTTTGACAACTAATAGCCGATGATTAATGAATCAATGTGCTCTAGTGGTGTCGTTAAACAAAACAAACAAACAAATTACTATGTAATAACACTGAACTATATTGATTTAATAATAAAATGGATATTATTCAGTGTTATCATTCATGTAGAGAATGATTGGTTACTGTCTTGAGATATTGGCATTTATATATTTCCTGCGGAGGTTAGAATGAATGAATGAATGCGTAACGACACCCCTGCGTGTGCTGTAACCTCACCGTGGTGCAGGGGTGTAACATTCTCTTTGAGAATGGCCAATACGGCACAAATTGAAATTTTGAGTAAAAGTCAGTATCTATCTGTGATATTTGTATTTTTAAACAGTTCTTTACACTGTTTTTGAATTTTTATATTGATGTTGATCATCACCTTATTTGTATTTATCGTGCTGGGGTGTCGTTAAACATTCATTCATTCATTGCTTAACGACACCCCAGCACAAAAATATATCGGCTATTGGGTGTCTCACAATGGTAAATATATAAGTGAATTGATGATCAACATGAATACAAAATATTCTAAAATCAAGTTAAAAGCACAGTATAAAGAGCTGTGAAAGGTATAAGTATGACAGGTAAGTATATTAAAAATTTCAAATAAAAATCATTATCTCGTAGAAACTTCAAGATACGTTCAGGGTGGAATCGAAATGATTTCATCACATTTTGTCCACTAAATATATCTTTAGTCGTCGATCCAAGATGATTACACTCCACCAAAATATGGATGGAAGAAAATGTTTTATTTAACGACACACTCAACACATTTCAATTACGGTTATATGGCGTCGGACATGTAGTTTTGGACCACACAGATAATGAGAGAGAAAACCCGCTGTCGCCACTTCATGGGCTACTTATTTCGATTAGCAGCAAGGGGTCTTTTATATGCACCATCCCACAGACAGGATAGCACATACCACAGCCTTTGATATACCAGTCGTGGTGCACTTGCTGGAACGAGAAATAGCCCAATAGGTCTACCGACGGGAATCGATCCTAGATCGACCACGCATCAAGCGAGCGCTTTACCACTGGGCTATGACCACCACCCCACACACACACACACACACACACACCAAAATATGGTACGCGGGGGTTAGAATGGCGAATACGGCTCTGACGGTTGTTTGATTCATCCTGCAATCGTACAAAAAGTGAATAAAATGAACCGGTTTGTTTCACATCGTTACCGTTTTAATAGATCCACGATTATTGACTGGGTGTAACAAAGAGTGTGTTTTGGGGAACCAAACCCTACCACCTAGAAAAAAGGATTGATTTTAAAAGAATTTTGTCAAAGTATTTTTTTTCCGACTTCATTTTTATTAATATGTTGGTGAAAAGAGTTATTAAAAAAAGAAGCCAACCGACCATATCTAAAAAAAAATCCAAAAACAATCGGCATGTTCCAGGAAATACACAATTTGTTTTATACTTTGACAAAATCTACGTAGTTATGCAGGTAATACGGACAACATACAGTGCTTTGTTTTCTAACAAGTTTTCCAAAAAGAATTGGATTTGACTAGAATTTAATATAAAAAAATGGTAAATATTAAATCCTATGTGCTGCATGTCACTGCTTTAGCCTTGACCCAATAACAAACTAATGGCGTCAGCTTCCGCATCTGCTGTCCTACATAAACACAAGCACGGATATATCTCTACGCCTTGGTACACAGTAAAGGTATGAGATATATCGGTGACAGTAATAGCCAATACTCTGTATTTTATTTATATACTATACCATATTCACTAAATCATGTCGAATGTAAAACCAAATAGGTATGTATATATTTACATAGCATAGCAGTAGACCACAGTGAGCAGGGTGAAGGAGATTAGAAGCATAAACGCATAAATATGCGCATAAGGACACAGTGAGAGAGAGAGAGAGAGAGAGAGAGAGAGAGAGAGAGAGAGAGAGAGAGAGAGAGAGAGAGAGAGAGAGAGAGAGAGAGAGAGAGAGAGAGAGAGAGAGAGAGAGAAGCAAAGAGACAGAGACAGGCAGAGAGAGAGAGGGTGACACGGCGAGAGGTGTGTGTGTGAGAGAGAGAGAGAGAGAGAGAGAGAGAGAGAGAGAGAGAGAGAGAGAGAGAGAGAGAGCAAAAGAGAGATAGAGGGTGACATAGGGAGAGAGAGAGGGGGAGGGAGGGAGAGAAAGAGAGTGAGAAAGAGAGATGGGGGGGGGGGGACTTCGCAAATGTTTCGATCTCGTACGCTGATACCTGTTATTTATGATATTACGATTATTGACTACATTATACCTACCCTCACATTCGAAGAAATAACAAAACAAAAATACAGCTCCTTATCATTTATATGTTTAAATATAATCACACATGCTAAATTTCCGGGTAGGTTGTTTATATTAATCCGGTTTTTTCCTCTTTTTTAAAGAAATAATTAAAAAAAAAAAAAATTGGCGTATGACACCCGATCTGCAATATTATATTAGCAATATAGTGATATTTTATCTCTCGCTCTTCAGTTGCTTTTGTTCGTGTTCCTCGTTAATTTCAAGATCCATAATGTTCCATCACATTGCACATAAATGTAAATATGACCATTAATGACACGTGCTATATCGGGGGGTGACGCCCACAACGAGTTTGACATCAGCCACGCCCATCAGTGGTTGTCAAAGTTAGATACTCCGTCCATTTTAAAGTTGAATTCAAATATCCTTTTGTAGGAAAAGTCAACCTATGAAAAGTGGGGTGTAGCTCGGTGAATAGAGAACTCGCTCGAGGTAGGATGGTCATAGGATCGATTCCACTTGGTGAACACATTGGATTGTTTGTCGTTCCAACCAGTGCTCCACGACTTATGTATCAAAAATCGTGATGTGATTGTCATACATGTATATATAATACTTTCTGTGAGGAAGTACATAATCCATTTTTGTCTCTCCATTATTCCCAACAACAGATTTCGTTCGTCCCTTAACACACACACACGCAAGCACGCACGCACACGCACACACACACATAAAATACATACTATGGACCGAATTTACAAAGCCTGTTTATGTCTTACACGCGTGTAACTACGTACATTTACAATGCTTAGACACATGCGTTTAAGAAAAAACAGATGTATCTTAGCATGAAAATTAAAAGTGGTTATAGGGTATCAAAAGCAAGAATAAACAAACAAAACCACACACACACACACACACAGGCTACACACACACACGCACACACACACACACATGCTACACACACGCACACACACACACACATGCTACACGCACACACACACACACACACACGCACACACAGGCTACACACACACACGCACACACAGGCTACACGCGCGCACACACACACACACAAGCTACACACACGCGCACACACACATGCTACACGCACACACACACGCACACACGGGCTACACACACACACAGGCTACACACACACACACAGGCTACGCACACACACACGCTACACACACGCACACACACACACGTACAGACACACACACACATAGGCTACACATACACATACATAGGCTACACACACAAACACACACGTACACACACACAAACACAGTCATACATACATTGGCTACACATACACAGGCTACACATATATAAACGCACGCACGCACGCGCGCACACACACACACACACATCCATATATCAACGCCCCCAAATTCCGTTAAGGTAATGACAAAACGTTTTGTATTAAGATACTTACTTGTTAAAACTTTATTGTTGGTGAAAATGCTGCTGAATTGTGAACGACCAGTAGACGACATCCGAATCTGACGATGCCCGCGCGAACAGTTTACGTGAAAACAAACGTCACGGAATTTAAAGTATAATTTGCAATTGGGGGTGTTAACTATATGTAGGCATACACGTACGTACGTGCGTACGTATGTATGCATGTACAAATGTCATATATACAGGTGTATACAAATAATGTGTGAATACAAAGATTTTTTTTTTCATCATATTTTTAAAAAGTTTTTTTGACATTTTAAATTTATTTTAATAATAAATAAAAAAAGAGGCACGAAAAAAAAAGAAGAAAAAAATATGTCTGAACTCTTGCCGCCAAATGGTTTGTGCACGTGAGCGCGAGGAACACCAACCAATCAAAAAACAGAAGCCGTACTGTTGGTATAAAATGTCACAAAAACACTTTGAAATGAAACTGACACTTTTGAAAAAGTGTTTTTCACAACCAACACGAAAAACACCCACACGCCTGCTGGGTGGAGTGAGATTTGAGCGTCTCGGATCACTGAGTACCAAACCTTGTCCATCTGTCAAACCCATCTGTCCATTACGCCGAGTTCCCGCCAGCCACAAAGACGGCCATGCAACCAACGTATATTACATATTTACCGACCCGATCATAATTCGCTTTCTTAATCAGAGCAAGTCACGTGTTATGAGCAGGGCCCGAAAAGTAACAAAAGAAACCAGCGGACAACCGCAATATATCTTTATTGGCCAGTTTGTCGTGTAGTTTTAATGTCGTAAAGCAACGCGGTGTGGTTTCGTACAAAAACAAATAACGATTTGTATTATATTTTAGAGTGATGGTCATTTCATGGGTACTCGTATGGTAATTATTGTCTTGTAATCGAGCGTTTTAGTTTTATGACCGGCATTGGACATAGTGGCGATCGTAAAATACATGAGAAAAAAAATGCATTCTAAAACCTTTGTCATTTATAAAAATAATGATAGTATTGAAAAATAATAATGAAAAACAAAAATAAAAGCCAGTCCACCACACATCTGCGTTCCATGCAATGTTCGAGGAAAGTTGGGTGGAATGTTAAGGGGGGAGGGGGGTATGGAGATAGTAAGAAAGAGAGAGAGAGACAAATCTACGGTTAGACAGAGACAGAAAAATAGAATGGAACACACAAAGAGAGAGATAGAGAGAGCAGGAGATGGGGGAGGGAGAAAAGGAGAGAGAAAAAGAGGAAAGGGAGAGGGAGAGACAGAGGCATATAGGGAGGTCGGGTGTCACTGTGTGTGTGTGTGTGTGTGTGTGTGTGTGTGTGTGTGAGAGAGAGAGAGAGAGAGAGAGAGAGAGAGAGAGAGAGAGAGAGAGAGAGAGAGAGAGAGAGAAAGAGCGCGCATATATATATGTGTATATTATTGTATGTATAGACGCTGGGTACGGTATTGCTACCAGTTTATGTAACGTCAAAAATTTCGACAAAATAGGCAGGGTTTTTTTTAAAGAGCTTTGTGTTGCGTCAGTTCTGATTTATTTCTAATTTTAATGCATTGAAAATGTATATAGTTTTTCAACGCATTTTATGAATCAGAATGCTGTAAGTTTGGGGAAAGAAAAAATGTAATATTACTTTTTAACTAATCACCATAGAATCTTTATCTCGATGTAAAATTGTTTATTGATTTTGACAATGCTTGTACAATGAAAACCAATGTTACCTCATCTGAAACGCTTCTAAATTATATCTTAATCCTGAAAGCTATTGAGTTTTCAACTCTCCCCCCCCCCCCCCCTTTTTTTAAACAAAGAACTATTTATTGTGTGTGTATATTTTAATGTTTTTTCGACAACGTATTAGCTGACCTTGCTGAATGTGTTAAACAAGTATCGATGTGTGTTACTAAGTTACAGTTTGTGAATAATAAATAAGGTATTAAACTTGCGTCAGTGTCAACGGAAGTTAGCCTGTGGAACTCATTTGGGAATTCTGATCATCATTCTGTAGATTCCATTTGGCACACGCTTATGTTTTATGTTTATGTAATAATCTATATGATCATTGCATTATGTTACTTATTGGTAGTCCCGGATTGACAAATTACTTTTGTAACAGACGAATACAGTGAAATTCACTAAAATGCATAAATAGGTTACGATATAATTAACGTGTAATATACTAGTACTAATAATAAAAGTATTGGCATAAAAATGGACATACATGTATATAGGTTGTATAATGTAGTAGTAGTAGTAGCAGCAGCAGCAGCAGTAGCAGCAACAGTGCTCAAAACAACATTAACATCAGCAACAGCAGCAGCAGCAGCAGCAGCAGCAGCAGCAGCAGTAGTAGTAGTAGTAGTAGTAGTAGTAGTAGTAGTAGTAGTAGTAGTATTGTATAATTTTATTGATCGATTGATTGGTTGATTCATTCATTCTTTTATTCATTTTTATCGTATAATATCTTATGGTATCTTATGTTATCTTATGTTATCGTATCGTATCTTATCGTATCTACCGGCCTCGGTGGCGTCGTGGTTAGGCCATCGGTCTACAGGCTGGTAGGTACTGGGTTCGGATCCCAGTCGAGGCATGGGATTTTTAATCCAGATACCGACTCCAAACCCTGAGTGAGTGCTCCGCAAGGCTCAGTGGGTAGGTGTAAACCACTTGCACCGACCAGTGATCCATAACTGGTTCAACAAAGGCCATGGTTTGTGCTATCCTGCCTGTGGGAAGCGCAAATAAAAGATCCCTTGCTGCTAATCGGAAAGAGTAGTCCATGTAGTGGCGACAGCGGGTTTCCTCTCAAAATCTGTATGGTCCTTAACCATATGTTTGACGCCATATAACCGTAAATAAAATGTGTTGGGTGTGTCGTTAAATAAAACATTTCTATCTTATCGTATCTTATCTTATCGTATCGTATCTTATTGTATCGTATCGTATCGTATCGTATCGTATCGTATCTTATCTTACATCTTATCTTATCTTATGTTTCTTTTCTTTTCTTTTCTGATCTCTTATCTTATTTTAATTCATCCATTTATTCATTTAATTATTTTTAAAAAACTAACAAAAAAACCAACATAATTTTAAATTCTGTCCCGTAAGAACAGTTTAGCTCAAAGAAGCATGATGCTTGTTTGACATTTGTATCACGAATCTTAACAACCCAGCTAAAAATGTCACCGTGACCTGCTGGGAGAGACTTGGGTGTCCGATCAGGTGCATGTTAAAGTGGATAACAATGGGAACAGAGGCACGCGCACGTCTTGCATTGTCACCACAGTAGCAGACGTCAGTGGGGGCTTACGTCATCACCTCCGCCGCAATATAGGTGAAGGTGAAGGTTGCGGGATTTGGGTCACTTCTGCATCTGTCGATAATGGGCGAATGAAAGAGGCTAAAACAAGACTCCATTCCCGCCTTCCGTCAATTCATTTCTGTTTAGAAAATAATAGGATTTGTCAAGCGCATTTGAAATCTAATTATCATTCCTAAACTCCAGTAAGGAGCTAGCCATCTTTGTGGGACTGAAAATCGCGCGGAAACAGATTTTATGAGGTATCTAGGCCTCATGTTCATGTTGTTTTGCGTTTGTGTACCGGGTACATTATATTTGAAATATATGTATATTATATATCCTATATTCTAAAAATCATTTCCATGTTCATTTATCACTTATAATTATGTTGTTTTATATATTTTATTTTATTTTTTATGTAGGCCTATATACAGCCAGATCGTGAACATTCATCCCATTGGAACCCTTCTCGGTATTTAAAATGTCCAATGCCCTTTCAAAGAATATCTACGGTTCAAAAGCTTTGCTTCTTCGTCAGTTTCTTTAATTATACTTATTTATATTTCTAGTAAAACATTGTCTACCAATAGGTCTGATGTCAAAAACCATTAAACAATGTGCTTGTATAGGACTCTCACCTTTAAATTTAATATGTAATATTATTATTTGAGGCCAAGTGGAAGATTAGTTTGTGCTAAACCTGTCACCCTCATTAAATAAAGTTATTATTATTATTATTATTATTATTATTATTATTATTATTATTATTATTATATATTATTATTATTATTATAACACGTGCAGGCGCGGATCTAGGATTTTTAAATAGGGGGGGGGGGCCGAGGGCGCAAAGCGCCCGAGATTCCTAGGGGGGTCCGGGGGCATGCTCTCCCGCGATATTTTGAAATTTAAGTGGCCTGAAACGCGATTTCCTCGCATCTGAGTAACAAAATAGCTATATTAACGTATGTTTTTGGTATTGTCATACTGTTTTGTTATCTTCAAAACTGGGAAATAAGTGCATTTTTGTGTAATTCCACTCTAGTGTATGCTATAGTTAAAAAAAAAAAATAACGACCCCAAAAATAGGGGGGGGGGGGGGCCGGGCCCCTTGGGCCCCCACTAAATCCGCGCCTGACGTGGAAGCGCGTGTGCAGGAATTATAGCAGGGGGTCTTGACTGGCGACCGAATTTTTAGGGGTTTTCGAATCAAGCTTTCCTCCGCTCAAAAAAAAAAAAAAAAAAAAAAAAAAAAAAATATATATATATATATATATATATATATATACATCGTTAAAAGTGTATGTTTGTCTCTACATGACAGGCTTGTTTCGAGAACAAAAATTGCTTAAGCAGGGAGGGGTTTCGACCCTGAAAACCCTCCCCCTGAACACGCGCCTGACGTGTCTATCTAAAATCACACTGTTGGCTGTGATATTAAAGGAAGTAGCCTACTAGTATCTAACATGTGAATCCCAGTGTATATAATATTAAATTGCAGTAGCTAACATAGTGAATAAAAGTATATTTGAATCTATTCTCCACCGAAATTTACTTTTGTTTTTGTTTCTTCTGACACTAAGTATTACCACTAACTAGCCTAAGTGGATCAGAAAAGCCCGACCGCTTACCACTTGGGTGGTCTTTATCAAGGGGAAACAACTCTGGTTTTCATGCGAATACCGGTACATGTACATAGATTTGTATACATGTACATGTATAATATTATGTTCAGTACTTCATGCAAATTGCGTCATTCATGTTGTATTATAACGTCTTCTGAATGAAGTAGTAACCCAAAGGGATATTAAAAAGGGTCTCTTAAAACATTTACCTGGTATAGATGCATTTTTCTAAATATTAAATTATAGATGTGCATTGTGGCTTACTGCAAGCAGGGTCATAGTATCCCAAATCATATGTACATTTATAAAGTTTATGTTAAAACCGGTCATTTCATTTACCTATTCGGGGCGGGACGTAGCCCAGTGGTAAAGCGCTTGCTCGATGCGCGGTCGGTCTGGGATCGATCCCCGTCGGTGGGCCCATTGAGCTATTTCTCGTTCCAGCCAGTGCACCACGACTGGTATATCAAAGGCCGTGGTATGTACTACCCTGTCTGTGGGATGGTGCATATAAAAGATCCCTTGCTGCTAATCAAAAAGAGTAGCCCATGTAGTGGCGACAGCGGGTTTCCTCTCTCAATACCTGTATCGTCCTTAACCATATGTTGGACGCCATATAACCGTAAATTGTATAGTTAATATGATGCAGACTCCAATGTTGTTGTTGTTTAAGTTATGACAATATGATTATTGATTACAGAATTTTTTCCCCCTCCATACAAGTCATGAATCCAAGGGATTCTTCCAGAATATCTCTTAACTTGACGAGTTCAAGGTATATTTTTGAGAAAGCTGTGGTGAAATGTCGGTCATTCAGTAGGTTAATGTTTTACTTA
Source organism: Gigantopelta aegis (assembly GCF_016097555.1). Lineage (NCBI taxonomy): Eukaryota > Metazoa > Mollusca > Gastropoda > Neomphalida > Peltospiridae > Gigantopelta > Gigantopelta aegis. The sequence goes on from NC_054702.1 coordinate 63,858,380, forward strand.
GCAATATTGTTATTAGCTATCTGGGCTATTTCTCGTTCCAGCCAGTGCACCACGACTGGTACACCAAAGGCCGTGGTAGTGGTATGTGCTATCCTGTCTATGGGATGGTGCATATAAAAGATCCCTTGCTGCTAATCAAAAAGAGTAGCCCACTAAGTGGAGACAGCGGGTTCCCTCTCTCAATATCTGTGTGGTCCTTAACCATATGTAAAACATTTCTTTCTTTCTTTCATTTACCTACAAATGCTGAGTTCAAATGGTGTCCACTAGAGACTGAGCTGAGACTGTGAAAAAAAAGAGCTAGATTTTTTATATATATATTATATAGAATAGGCAAAAAACCCGTACATTTTTATCCTCGAGTTCTAACTGACCTGATTGATAAACCGATTATATTATATTCATTTCATATTTTGTTCGTGCTTATATCTAATTAAGGTTCAAGCACGCTGTCCTGGACACACACACACTCCTCAACTATCTGGGTTGTCTGTCCAGGGCAGTGGGTTAGTTGTTAGTGAGAGAGAAGAGGGTGTAGTGACCCAATGAGTCGTTAAAACTCGCTCTGGGTACCTACCAGCCTTATGTCCGATGGCTTAATCACGACGCCACCGAGGCCGGTGGTACACCGATTATAATGATCACTTACAAGGAAGGAAAGAAAGAAAGAAAGAAATGTTTTATTTAACGACGCACTCAACACCTTTTATTTACGGTTATATGGCGTCAGACATATGGTTAAGGACCACACAGATTTTGAGAGGAAACCCGCTGTTGCCACTTCATGGGCTACTCTTTCCGATTAGCAGCAAGGGATTTTTTTATTTGCGCTTCCCACAGGCAGGATAGCACAAACCATGGCCTTTGTTGAACCAGTATGGATCACTGGTCGATGCAAGTGGTTTACACCTACTCGTTGAGCCTTGCGGAGCACTCACTCAGGGTTTGGAGTCGGTATCTGGATTAAAAATTCCATGCCTCGACTGGGATCCGAACCCAGTACCTACCAGCCTGTAGACCGATGGCCTAACCACGACGTCACCGAGGCCGGTACAAGGAAGGGCGGGATGAAATGTTTTATTTAACAACGCACTCAACACATTTTATTTACAGTTATATGGCGTCAGATATATGGTTGAGGACCATACAGGTACTGAGAGAGGAAACCCGTTGTCGCCACTTCATGGGCTACTCTTTTCGATTAGCAGCAAGGGATCTTTTATATGCACCATCCCACAGACAGGGTAGTACATACCACGGCCTTTGATATGCCAGTTGTGGTGCCATGGGTGGAACGAGAAATAGCACAATGGGCCCACCGACGGGGATCGATCCCAGACCGACCACGCATCAGGCGGACCTTACCACTGGGTTACGTCCCGCCCCAAACTCAAGACAGACTCTTTCAAAGTATTACATATAGTAGTATCAGTGACGAGTGATTTAATGTTGGGCAACCAATATACGTTTGGCGCGCTCTACCGCAACACGGAAACCGACAGAACTTTAATTCCCCCTGCCGCTCTGTCGCACCCTCTGTTTTCACGAGACAACATTAACTCTTTATTCGAAAGAGTAGCCCGTGAAATGCAAGATAATGAAATCTAGGCGTTAAATAACGTTTGAAGTTTTTCACTGGCTGTGTTTGCGACACTGGTTTGGCTTCGACCAGTGGTATTAATTTTGAAAAATAAACTGTTGAACAAGGGATCTGCTCAAAATCCTTTTGACCGATTTCCGTGCTTTATGCCCGCCGAGCCTAATTACTAGGGTCTGTTTGTCCTATTATTAATACCGAGGCACGGTGACCCAGCCAGAAGTCTTTGTGAGAAATCTAAGCGGCTTAATAATAAAACTTTAAAAAAAATTAAAAAATAGTTGTGACCCGGTTTCTGCGCCGACAGTTGAGCAACTGGTAACCTTCAACCCCTCGATACTGGCCCTTGGCCCGGCGCTTTCTTACCAGCCCCGTGAGACAATCGAGTAGTGATGTTTATTTCACCCATCTGTTCTCGCGCCGGCACGCGTGAACCGGTGGTCGCGCGGTCTGTTAAGCAATGACCACGCGTTTTGAATGAAACTTGAAATAACGTAGCGCCAGTGACGGCACGTGGCGTATAGTAAAGAGCCACGCGACAGACGGGCACATATTCATTAAACGTGTGTCCTTCACCTTTCTCCCTCTACCCTACCACCCCCCCACCCCCACCCCCCATCTACATCCTCCCGCAGTATTACTTTGATTGTAACCGAATGTGAATGTGGTTGGTTCTGTGATAATTTTACGAATTAGCTTCACACAATGGCCGTTTGTTAATGAATTGCAAAGATATTGTTAGGTATTGGGTATAGATGTTTTAGATGACAGTTTTAATAGCCGATGATTAATAAATCAATGGGCTGTGGGTCATCCTACAGAAATCATCACTTTTCAAAATACAAATTCAAGATAAAACAATTAAAATATATAAGGTTTTATTGTTGACGTTTGGAAACTTGATGAACAAAGAAAAAGAAAATCACACCTTGCCACGCAGAACTGTAATCGGCCTGCACGTGCAGACACATCGTACTTCATGAGTAAACTCATTTAATGATGTCATTGGTGTCACCAGACAAGTGGGAAAGTTCAGGAGTGTGATCCTATTGGTTTGTTGTGATGAAAAACACATGGATATGTTATTTGGGTGTCCTTAATAACATATTTGTAATAACTTTAGCATTAAAACCTATCCAAGGGTCTAATTTTGCATTTATTTATTTTAACAAAATATCAATAATAATTCGGTTATGGCAGTTATGTAGATGTAAAATATTAAGACGACCAGAAACACATTGAATATACAGACACTGATATTCTAAACAAGAAAATATATTTAATATGCAAATTTAATCGTAGAAATATTTTATTAGTCGGAAATATCTTACAATGCAGCAAACTCGGGAATGTCCCTTTAAATGGTCTTGTTGATCTGGCACATGTGAAGTCATGTGACACACACCGAATGTTAATTCATCTTCAAGTCAACTTTTACGGGTTAAGTGGACCCGATATCGATGATTTCAGAGGCGGATCTGGGGGGGGGGGGGTCGGTCTGGGATCGATCCTCGTCGGTGTGCCCATTGGGCTATTTCTCGTTCCAGCCAGTGCATCACGACTGGTATATCAAAGGCCGTGGTAATGTACTACGCTGTCTGTGGGATGGTGCATGTAAAAAATACCTTGCTACTAATGAAACAATGTACATTCGTAGCTCAGGTTTCCTCTCTAAGACTAAGTCAAAATTACTAAATGTTTGACATCCAATAGCCAGTGATTACTAAATCAATGTGCTCTAGTGGTGTCGTTAAACAAAAGAAACAAACTTTTTTACAGAACCATTTGTCTTCTTTATTTATATTTGCCCTGTACTTCTACTCAAAGATCGAATTAGACACAGATAAAAAAAAACTCATTCTACTTTGCATACTGTGAGGATTGCGCTGTCATAAGGTAGTACTAAACCAAATAACTTCCGGCTGGGTCAACGTTCGAGGTGCACCGAACTTTTGATAGAGAAGTGAACACCACAAGTCCTGTGATTGGTTATAAATGTGAGTGTGTTGGTTGTAAAAAATAATAGTTCATCTGGGAAAAAAAAAAAAAAGTGCAATTTTATTTCATCTAGTACCAATGTGTCAAGTAGCCTTGTGCTTGAAACATGTATGGGGTACCTGTAAAAAAAAAGTACTCGAATTTTGTGCGAAACTAGGGTAGTCATAGACGCTACCCGTTATCTCAGAAACGAGCAGCTTGACCCCCATTTTTTTCTGATTCACTTTAAGTGTAAGGGGTGATAGTATTTATATCCGTGGCGTATATGTCGGTTGATACGTTGCAGGTAGGAGTTTTAGCCACATATGTTACTATTGTCGTCTATGGGATTTGATTTGGTAGTATACCCCCATAAAGCATTAGGTTTGATAAACAGTCTGACTTGTACAACACGGCCCATCCAAGCAAGAAGTGACATGGGGAAACTCAATCCATTGGTTGGTAGCTAAAGTCACCTTTGCAGTTAATCATTTGGTATAATTGTAGTGAAGGAAAGGTCATTGGCAATAAAGACGAACTGGTTTAACAAGCATCTCTTCATTACCCAAAATAAAGACAGTAAAAGAACAAACTTGTTTGTTACATTAAACTTGGAATTGTAAAAAAGTAAAATTGTAATAAAGATAATATTTGATGGTATTTTTTATTTTGATTACCGTTTATTAATCTTTGATCTTTCTACATCCTGCTGTATATATTTTGTATTAAAATACCAAACACTAATTTTTTTAATTTTTTTCTGCTTAGGATTGTTCCAGCACTGATTACAAGTTATTATATTTCATTAATGTAAACAACAAACACCGTTTTAAAATAATGATTTTAAGCAAACTTGGTTCACCAAATAAAGATTGAAGAAAACCACAGAAGAGTTATGTAAAATTATTAAAGCAATCTAAAACGAAGCCTTGACAAAGTCTGTTGTTTGAGTAGGCATGACGTAGCCCACTGGTACAGCGCTCCCTTGATGCGCGATCAGTATGGCATCGATCCATGTCAGTGGGCCCACTGCACTATTTCTCATTCCAGCCAGTGCACCACGACTGGTATTGCAAAGGCCATGGTATGTACTACCCTGTCTGTGGGATGGTGCATATAAAAGATCCCTTGCTGCTAATCGAAAAGAGTAGCCCATGAAGTGGCGACAGCGGGTTTCCTCTCTCAATATCTGTATGGTCCTTAACCATTTGTCTGAAGCCATATAACCGTAAATAAAATGTGTTGAGTGCGTCGTTAAATAAAACATTTCCTTCCTTCCTTCCAGTACCTGGTAACACCAATGACAGGTAACACCAGTGACAAAATAAGTAAATAATTAATTCATGCTCTCTAAAGAAACAGTTGAAAAAACTAAAAAAGTAACAGACATACGATGTCTATAATAACATATAAAAAGTTTCTTAAAATGCTACGACAGGATGATATTATTAATAAGGTATTATTAAAGACAACAAACCTTGTTTTTATATATAAATACAAAAGAAATTGTGTAGGGATATAAAAGTTACAATTTCTGTAAAATGACCCACGTACAAAGCTCAGTATTAAGGAAGTGTATCTAAAATAGCCCTTGCTGTTTGTAGAAAAGCGGAGCTAGCGTTCGTTAAAGACATATTTCATTCCATTCATAAATTGTTTACCATTTCAACGATTCAGTCAGTGTCGGGACGTAGCCCAGTGGTAAGACACTCGCTTGGTCCGCGGTCGGTCTAGGATCGGTGGTCCCATTTGGCTATTTCTCGTTCCAGCCAGTGCACCACGGCTTGTATATCAAAGGCCGTGGTGTGTGCTTTATTGTCTGTGGGATGGTGCATATAAAAGACCCCTTGCTACTAATGGAAATATGTAGCGGGTTTCCTCTCCAAAATCTCGCTCCAGCTAGTGCACCACGACTGGTACATCAAAGGCCGTGGTATGTACTACCCTGTCTCTGGGATAGTGCATATAAAAGAACCCTTGCTGCTAATCGAAAAGAGTAGCCCATGAAGTGGAGACAGCGGGTTTCCTTTCTCAATATCTGTGTGATCCTTAAAGGGACAGACCGTAGTTTCAACCCGTGAAAATTAACACTAAGTTTAGTTAATCTACAAACCTGTAACACATTTGGATAAAGTTACAATTGAGTGAAACATGAGTCTGTGACTTTGAAATGGTGAAATACCCTCTAAAAATAGAAACTCGACTCCATTACTGTTAGTACTCAGCTACATGTGCATTTTTAAAAATACGACAAATGCATTTTCTGATATTAAAAACACCAAGATGACCAAATACACTTCAAATGTACGGAAATTGATAATCTAACCCATAAAATCTAAGTAAAGTATGATTTCAGTTATCAAAAACAGATATAATAGTAAAAAATATGCCTTAGTGTATAAAAACTAGGGTGTGTCTCTTTAACTTTATGTTTGACGCCATATAAACCGTACATAAAATGTGTTGAGTGCGTCGTTAAATAAAACATTTCTTTCTTTCCTCTCCAAAAGTATATCAAAATTACCAAATGTTTGACAACTAACAGCCATTGATTAATAAATCAATGTGCTCTAGTGTTAAGCTAACTTTGAACAATTCAGTAGACCTGCGACTGTAAATGGAATGACGGTCAGAACCCGGATTCAAATATCCACATTACGAAATGAATGAAAGGTTAACATTATATCATTGTATCGGGTGAATAGAAAAAAACAGCCCTCTACATTGTAACCGATCTGGTCGCATATGCCTTTTTTTTCAATTGGCGGCTAAAACATTTCATACTATCTATATAAAAAATACAAGTAGGCGCCATCTGGCTCCTAGATGGAAGAGTGAACGTAAAGGGCTGAAAAACCGAACAAACAAACAACAACAAAACAAAAACAAAAACAATAATTAAAAAAACCCAGGCCACCTTTTGACGTTGAACAGCGGGAAAAGTATGCAACACAATTACATTGAAGACTTGCACATAGATTTATAGCTTACTTTTAATGTCCGTGTTTATCGGTGTCGTTATTTCCTAACGTGTAAGTACATGTTTGGCGCGATATGTAGGATTATTCAGGAAACTGTATCTGCCTTGTCACAGATAAAGAGGGGAGGGTAAGAACAGAACCAGGAACAGTAAAACACAGTAAAGCACTAATAAACTAAATAGGGAACCTTTTCGTATACCACGCAACCCTCCCCGTAACATCGCTAGTTACGGCCCTGTTCTACCATCGACCCTGTAATGCAAAACTTTTCCTGGGAATAAAATTTCTTAAGAATTACACTCTGCATACGTTTATGATAATTACATGATATTTTCTATTGCGGTTGCTATTCTATTTTAAAAAGAAAGAAAAACAAACAAACATAATATATATAAATATTAAAAGTGAAGTCTCTTCGTGACTTATAAACGACTAATTTGAAAATGAATTGCGAAAAGTTGTACGATAAGATTTTAAAAGTTAACTCGACCATATGGGTGTTCGGTTACGGATCGCTGTTGTGGAAACCCAACTTCGAGCACAAGTCGAGACGGGTGGGTTACATCCGAGGGTTTGTGCGAAGATTTTGGCAGGAAAACACAACGTACAGAGGAACACCGGATGCGGTAAAGTATTAAAAATAAATAAATAATTAAAGAACTTTTTTTTCCTTCCATAGCTCATTTTGTTTGTTCAAGAGGTTTTTGTTTATCGACACCACATTGGTTTATTAATCATCGGCTATTGAATGTCAAACGTTTGGCAATTTTGACATATAGCCTAGTCTTAGAGAGGAAACTCGCTACCTTTTTCCATTAAGAAGCAAAGAATCTTTTATATATGCACTGTCCCACAGACATGATAGTACATACCACGGCCTTTGATATATTAGTCATGGGTCCACCGACGGAGATCGATCCCAGACCGACCGCGCGTGAAGCGAGCGCTTTACCACTGGGCTACGTGTCGCCTCGAATGTTTGTTCAAAGGCGTCGAAAGCGTTGGACCAGAGATGGAAGGGTTCACTGCCAACCAACTCTGTACTTGGAGAGGCCAGTATATACGTTGCCCCACACACCCCACCCCCACCCCCAATTAAAAAGCGATCTCATTATGGATTTGAATGGATTTTCGTTTCACACCAACAGTTCACAAGAATGACGCTCATAATTTTTCATGTCACTAGAAACTGTTTTAATACAACCAGAGTTCATAATAAACATTCTAAATTGTTATAATGATGATTCCAATTATGATAGTTGCAATTGACATTTTGCTATTTTTACATTTATTTAAATATATAACTACAAATTGATCAATCCAGGACATAATCTTTGCGTAGTTAACTCGAGAATTTAGATGTGTAATGTTCTGCCACAAGGCGTAAACAGTGATTTCCTTGAAAAAGAAAAGTACACAGAATTTTATTTTTCTGGTTTGAATTCATAGCAGTTTATAGCTTCTCTTTCTATAGTATCATTTTCTCTCGCTTTTTTAACTGATCGCAAATAATTATGAATAAATGTATAAATGTAACGTCTCGAGAATAACCTATCGATCATACTCTATTGATACCTGGCATTTAAAAAAAACGTTTTCTTCCATCAGTAAATAAAATTATTCGTTTATAGTTTTGGTGGGAATGTAATTGATAGTATAACCTTTAAAAAAAAAATCATAATATATGAATGCGATTTACATTTGGGTGGAATTGGGGAGGGGTGGGCAATGCATAATCTTCATCCTTTACAGTGGCGGATCTAAGGGGTGGGATGTCCAGGGGCCCGCTCCCCCCCCCCCCCCCCCCCCAGTTTTGCATCAGTTATAAATATATTGTTTTTTTATTTTTTACGTTGGTGAATCCCAGGTATTCCTTCGGGAACGTTTGTGACCTTCGGCCACATGTCATTGGACCCTCCCCCCCTCCCCCCTTCCCCCCCAATTGATTTTCTGGATCCGCCACTGCTTTATATCATATATACGAGTAGTTTCCCACAGGCAGGACAGCACCACGGCCTTTTAAATACTTGCTGAGTAGATTATACCGGCCTTGGTGGTGTTGTCGTTAAACCAGTACCGGCTCTCACCCAGAGCGAGTTTAAACGACTCGATGGGTAGGTGTAAGACCACTACACCATCTTCTTTCTCACTGACCACTAACAACTAACCCACTGCCCTGGACAGACAGCCCAGATAGCTAAGATGTGTGCCTAGGACAGCGTGTTTGAACCTTAATTGGATATATGCACGAAAAGTCAGTTAAAATGAAATTAAATGAGTAGATTATATTAAGGCGCAAATTTGTCGGTAATCAGTATGCGTATACGTACACACGTAATCAGTATGCGTATACGTACACACGTAATCAGTATGCGTATTTGGGCCACCATGAATCTAAAATATTGGACTCGAGTACTCGGGATTCAAACTCGACCCGGATCCGAGTACCCGACACCTACACTAAATGCTAATGAGACTAAGGAATAAAGTAAAATGGTAACATGCATCTTGATGGTAAATTATGCCATTGTATTGCATTCCACACATTCGACGTTTGGTTTTCCTCCATGTGTTATAGCCATATAACCGGCGGCAAGCATATGGCAAAATTACGTAAAAAATTAAATTAAATGAGAGTGCTCTTCCTTGCACTTGCTAGACTCGACCCGTGTTCGAGTACTCGAGTACTCATGGAGACCCTAATGCGTATACGTACAGACGTAATCAGAATGCGTATACGCACACACGTAATCAGTATGCGTATAAGTAGACACGTAATCAGTATGCGTATACGTACACACGTAATCAGTATACGTACACACGTAATTAGTATGCGTACACACGTAATCAGTATACCTATACGTACACACATAATCAGTATGCGAATGCGTACACGTAATCAGTATGCGTATATGTACACACGTAATCAGTATGCGTATACGTACACACGTAATCAGTATGCGTATACGTACACACGCAATCAGTATGCGTACATACGTAATCAGTATGCGTATACGTACACACGTAATCAGTATGCGTATGAGTACACGTAAACAATATGCGTATACGGTGCCATTTAGAGAGGACAGTAGACACAACGACTTTTGATGTACCAGTTAGGACGGGGGGGGGGGCAAGTGAATCACTGACGATCGATCCCTCGACCCTTATATAATATTATACTATTACTACCTCGTCGGTGTTTCCATCGGGCTACTTCTCGTTCCATCCAGTGCACGACGACTGGCACATCAAAGGTCGTGGTGTGTTCTACACAGGACAGTGACTTGACCACATTGAATTCACTGTTAGCGTCGTAATGTCTGTGTCACGTTTGTTTTGTTTAACGACACCACTACAGCATATTGATTTATTAATTATCGGCAATAGGATGTCAAACATTTGGTAATTCTGACATATAGTCTTAGAAAGGAAACCTGGTACATTTTTCCATTGGTAGCAAAGGATATTTTACATGCACCATCCCATATACAGGATAGCACATACCATGGCCTTTGATAGACTAGTCGTGGTGCAATGGCTGGAACAAGAAATAGCTCAGTGAGCACATTGACGTGAATCGATCCTACACCGAGTACGCATAAGGCGAGCGCTTTACCACTGGGCTACGTTCCGCCCCTTAATGTCTTTATAAAAACAAACGTAGGCTAATGTTAATTAAATGTCAGTATGCGAGAATGGAGGTCAGCAACATGGGTAACTTCGTGACATTAGGAAAAAAGAAATGTTTTATTTAATGACGCACTCAATACATTTTATTAACAGTTATATGGCGTCAGACATATGGTTAATGATCACACAGATATCAAGAGAGAAAACCCGCCGTCGCCACTTCATGGGCTACTCTTTTCGATTAGCAGCAAGGGATATTTTAAATGCACCATTCCCACAGATAGGGTAGTACATACCACAGCCTTTGATATACCAGTCGTGGTGCACTGGCTGGAACGAAAATTAACCCACTGGGACCACCGACGGGGATCGATCCCAGACCGACGGCGCATCGAGCGAGCGCATAACCACTTGGCTACATCCCGCCCTTTTCATAACATTAGATAACCGTTCTGGTTACAGTCACTCTTTTCTGCTAAAGTTGCTGTGGTTCCTAAAAAAAATTCCATTGGTATATATGTTACAGGAAATATGTATTATCAGGAAATATGTATAATTCCTGAAAATTTCAGGAAATATGTGTAATGTGTAATTGGTTTTCTCATCAGAACGATTTCAGGAAATATGTATAATTTTCACCATCAGATTTCAGGAAATAAATATTATGTATAATTACTGGAAATTTCAGGAATTACACATATTTCCTGAGTGAATCAGACATTACACATATTTCCTGAAATTTTCAGGAATTATACATATTTCCTGATAATACATATTTCCTGTAACATATATACACCTGGAAATGAATTAAGCACCACCAAGTTTTGGTCATGTACTTGTACTTAGCAAGTACTTTGACCATTGATATGGAAAAAGATGGACTGAACTGACATAGCATCAATATTTAATGAATTCTAATGGAAAAGACAGAAACCGTAAATATGCATGAAAACGTATGGTAATTATTAATTATTCATGCCATCTCGGTAAAATTTCTCGATTTTAAATTGAAAATACCAGAAGCATGTGCAGAAGGGCGAGTAATCGCGGTTGTTCGTTAGGCTGGCTTTTGCGCCTAATGTTAGATGAATGTGATGTGATCGAGGGCGACGGTGCCAGTCTAATACTTCGCGAACGCTTGGCTTCCTGAACACGTACTAGTACAACCCCTGACAACGTGGACAGCTGTTTCTAGGCGCCTTTTTTGTTTGCAATACAATTTCGGTGGTGCGTGATTCATTTCCGTGTGTATATTGTTACTACAAGTCGCATTGTAAGTGTAAGTAGAGATCGAACAATTCCATAATAGACGAGCTAGCGGGCTTTGGAAACCTGTCTTGGAAATATTTCCGGGGAACTGGGTGGGTGTAATCCAAGAGAGAGAGAAAGGGGTGTTTGAACCTTTTGTGGAGGTAAGCACGAGTCACGTGGTTGACTGCATGTTGATCTAAAAACACAATAAGACGCTAAGGACCAGCGGCCTATTTCACAAAACATCGTAAGTTTACGTCTTCGACTAGCAAGGGACGGGATGTAGCCCAGTGGTAAAGCGTCCGTTTGATGCGCGGTCGGTTTGGGATCGATCCCCGTCGGTGGGCCCATTGGGCTATTTCTCGTTCCAGCCAGTGCGCCACGACTGGTATATCAAAGGCCGTGGTATTTGCTATCCTGTCTGTGGGATGGTGCATATGAAAGATCCCTTGCTGCATTAGGAAAAAATGTAGCGGGTTTCCTCTGATGACAACTTGTCAGAATTACCAAATGTTTGACACCCAATAAACGATGATTAGTTAATCAATGTGCTCCAGTGGTGTCGTTAAACAAAACAAACTTCTTCTGGGTTTTTTCGACTAGCAGTTATACCAGTCATACATTTACAAGCGTTTGGCATCTATTTCACGAAGAAATTTACATAATTACAGAAGATTAATCATTTTAAAGACAAAAAGAAAATGAAATACGTGTACTATATTTGTTGTACTATAATAGTAATAAAAAGTGTGGTTTAGTCGTAGATTTACGTTTACGTGCAAAATTAGGCTTATGATGTTTTGTGTAATTGGACTCTGAACTGAGTGGAATTAAATACGTACTCTTATCTAACAGGCAATTGGTTGATTAAAAACAAAATTAAAATATAATTTAACTGAATACTATTAGACAATGTTCCCACAACATATTACAATGGGATAGAAATGTGAATGTGCTAATATGTTTTATAAAGTGTATTTTTATTATTATTTAAAATTTTAAACTAGTTACCTCCCGCTTTTGTTTGTTTTCTTTTATATGTTTTTGTTTTGTTTTGTTTTTTGTTTTGTTTTGTTTGTTGTTGGGGGGGGGGGGGGGGGGGAGGTTTTTTTTGTTTGTCTGTTGGTGGGGTTTGTTTGGGGGAGGGGGTGTTTGTGTTTGTTTTGGTTTGTTTTTTTATTATATTTTTTTGTCAGTGAAAGACGGATTGAAGACGGCTTGGAAGACATTCATTAAATATAACTTGTATTTGTTTTACAGCCTGGACGTGTGGCCAATCTGGTGGAATCAGACGGGGTACGTTGGAATAAAAAATACATTGTTTTGCATTGAATTAATATTAAAGCCGCACACCCTAGTTCCATCCAGCGAAAATAAATTATAATTTGGTTAATCTACAAACCTGTAACACACTTAGATCACGTTTTTATCAAATGGAGTGAAAAAGCAGGTTTTATATCGATAAATACCATGGGAATCCCCATGTCCCAATTGCTTGAAATAATTTTGAAAGTTAGTATTCTGATGTCACCGGTAGATGTCGCTCGAAGCACAACAATGCCTACGTCACAACAAATTTCAAAGAGTGCGCACAGACTTGGGGTGCGTTCTTTTCACCTCTCCTGGACATGTTCCAACTGTTCTGTCCTGGTTGTACCCCCTCTCCAGATATCGTAAGACTTAGCAAAATTATTGGTTTTAAGGGTTTGTAACGTTTTGTATTGAGACTTACTTGTCTGAACTTTATTGTTACTGAAAATGTTCACGAACTGTGAAGAAAAATCTCACAAATGAACAACAACATATCGGATGTTGATTGCGCGAACCGTGCACGAGAAAACAAACCGAACCAAAATGATAACGGTCACGTGGTATACCAACATCTGTGACGTTTACACAGGAAGATTCCCTCTAAAAATAGATTGGACCTCGCTTGCTTAACGGTTTTTTCTCGACAGCACGTCTTGTGAAAAAATGCAAAAAATGCATTTCGTGGTTTTACAAACATCAGGATTACCGGGTTTAATAGCGAAAAACAACGCCGTAATGGTTAACAAATAGCCGTAACTAGGGTGTGTCCCTTTAATTGACTTCTGTTTATATTCATACATATTTAAAAAATATACATTTCCCATTTCCTGAGATAACTTTTTTAATATGAACGTAAAATATACATAATATAAATATGAAATATATGCTTCTCACAGCGGCATGTGTTCAAACCGTGCTGACCGTAAGGTAGAGGTAAATTTGGGCTTTAATGTTTTAAATTTTAAATTCGTGTATCTCTAACTTCAAGACATTGACCCAAGTTTCCGTGATACGTACCTTTTGTTTCCCATAAAATTAATTTTGAGTTTTTGAGTACAAACACCAAGATGACCAGAAACACACTGGATTTGTCAAAATTTATAATTTTAACAAATTCTAACCTTAGTGATTAGAAAAGGTCAATGCGTTTTAACCAAAAAATGTAAATCTTTTCATGATAATTTAACCTCTATATGGACTTCTGTTGTTCTCTTACCCATGACTCCAACCCATTCCCCACAAAATCCTATGGTCATCTTGATAGTGGTCTAATTGTATCTGTATGTTGTTAATATAAAGTAGGCCTAAAAAATCTACCTACCTACCTACCTACCTACCTACCTACATAGTACTTACTCACCTACATATGTCTCTACCTACTTTCGTACCTATCATCATAAATATCTAACCTACCTACCTACCTACCTACATAGTACTTACCTACATATGTCTCTACCTACTTTCGTACCTATCATCATAAATATCTAATCTACCTACCTACCTACCTACATAGTACTTACCTACATATATCGCTACCTACTTTCGTACCTATCATCATAAATATCTAACCTACCTACCTACCTACCTACATAGTACTTACCTACATATGTCTCTACCTACTTTCGTACCTATCATCATAAATATCTAACCTACCTACCTACATAGTACTTACCTACATATGTCTCTACCTACTTTCGTACCTATCATCATAAATATCTAACCTACCTACCTACCTACCTACATACATAGTACTTACCTACATATGTCTCTACCTACTTTCGTACCTATCATCATAAATATCTAACCTACCTACCTACCTACATAGTACTTACCTACATATGTCTCTACCTACTTTCGTACCTATCATCATAAATATCTAACTTACCTACCTACCTACATAGTACTTACCTACATATGTCTACCTACTTTCGTACCTATCATCATAAATATCTAACCTACCTACCTACATAGTACTTACCTACATATGTCTCTACCTACTTTCGTACCTATCATCATAAATATCTAACCTACCTACCTACATAGTACTTACCTACATATGTCTACCTACTTTCGTACCTATCATCATAAATATCTAACCTACCTACATACTTACTTAACTGAAGGGGGCGGGACGTAGCGCAACTTGGTAAAGCGTTCGCCTGATGTGCGTTCGGTCTAGGGTCGATCCCCGTCGGTGGACCCATTGGTATATTTCTCTTTCCGGCCAATGCTCCACGACTGGTCTATCAAAGGCCGTGGTATGTGCTATTCTGACTGTGGGATGGTATATAATAAATCAATGTGTTCTAGTGACGTCAGTAAAAAAAAATGAGTAGAGTACGAATAGTTTTGTCGTCCACTACAACAGATGAGTTGTTTAATTCCTAAACTTGCCGATTCTCGACTGGCTGGCATTAACTATAGGCTCTATTAGAAATTAGCGAGAAAAAGTAGGCAGAGTTACGTCCCCTAATAGCTCTCCAGTTCCGGTGCGTTCCGCCAACAGCAGGCCTCAGACCACAATTAATTTCGCTATATGTTTCTATATAGCCTTAGTGGCTATAACATTTTTATTAATATCAGTAGGCCCGTGAAGTTTTGTATGTACCTTTGCCTGCATGGGGGACACATACCCTGAAAAGGACAACCCCTGTTGTCCAGCTCTTTCTCCCAGCATACTGGTTTAAACAGACACACCCTCTAAACCAGGCCGGAGTACACCCATTTTACACAAAAAGCACTACTTTTGCATGGGCCGGAATTACCACAAACAAGTCTTCAATGTCAACAAGTTACACATGTTTACAAACTACATGCTATCCCCTGTCACTTCAGTCAAACAGTTGCCACTTCATAGCTGTCTGCCATGAAATAATCACAGTCAAACAGCAGACTACTTGCGCGGTGAAACTTCCGGATTTTCGACAACCAAATGGGAAGATAACTGTAATCTGAGGCCAGCATACATGGCCGATGACCACAGTTGGCCTCAGACCACAATTAATTTCACTATGTATTCTCATGTAGCCCCAGTGGCTGTAGCACTTTTATTAATTTCACCAGGCCATTAGCATTTCACGGGAAACATTACCTGCCTGGGCCCATTGAACACTCGAAAGGACGACATCTGTTGTCCAGCTCTTTTCCGCGTTATATCAATGTAAACAAACACACGTGGGCTAAGGGACCGAATCACACCCATTTCTCTGCATTTTACACAAATTTTGCATGACTTCAATGTGCTCTGGGGGACATTATGCAGTATCCAGTGTAAACCAAGTGCACATAGTCACTAACTGCATCCTCTTACCTGTCAAACCCAGTGCAACAATCCAGTATACTAAGCAGCTCCCCAGCCATTAATCACATCACAAGAAAACTATATTTTCTCGCATTAGTTTCCGTATTTTGGACAACCAAATGGGTCGATAACTCTAGTCTGAGGCCAGTTGTTTGTGAATCCTCAATCTGAGATTTATGCATGCCAGGCACTGGCATCATAAATGTCCTCACCTATGCTTTAAAAATAAATAATAACACAGGTAAACATTAAGTTGCAAATCAAGGGCAGATAAGTATGTTTTTAATAGAGGCTATAGACAAATCCAAACCGGCACTCGGTGACTATAAACAAGCGATTTCGACATCTCTCCAGAATAGTGAATTTGCCACGGGACTGACAGATGGTAGGTGGTGGGTTTGTATCCCATTTACATACATTATTATGCCTAAAAAAAACGAGGTATACACTATAAATTACAAGTCTGTAAAAACGTGGGTTGAGGGAACATTATGTACAGTTGTTAAGACAGATTCATTCTTTTAACAGATACATCAGATGTAAGAGGTTTAGAAGTTAAGGCAGACTCGAATCGAGTCGGGGGAAGCGCTCTATTAATTAAACAGCCGGGAGCATCACCGAGTTCATGAGTTGGTTTAGCTGGGACAATCGTCAAGTTCATGAGTGGGTTAAGCTGGCACAGTCGTGAAGTTTATGAGTTGGTAAAGCAGGAACAATGGTCAAGTTCAAGAGTTGGTTAAGCTGGGACAATCGTCAAGTTCATGAGTTGGTAAAACTGGTACAATCTTCAAGTTTATTAGTTGGTAACTCAGTCGGTAGAACACATAGCTAACGCAGACTTTAATGTACATCTAATTTTTAATAATAAATAAACTTGTTACATTCATTACAGGGAATTGTGTGGGGAGTCGCCTTTCAAGTAACTGGGAAGGAACAAGTGACCAGAGCTCTAGACCACCTCACTAACCGGGAATGCACGAATGGCGGCTACACGAGCCTCGTGACGACATTCTACCCCCGGGACAAGAACAATTGTGTTCCCGTCCTGGTGTTCACGGCCACTGAAGACAACCCATTTTATCTTGGAGACGCCGATCTGCCTCAGATGTCCAAGCAGATCGTCACCGCCAAAGGGCACGCCGGCAGCAACGTGGAGTACGTCACGAAAATTGTCGATTACGTCCGAAAGCACATTCCGGAGGACAACGACGAGCATCTGTTTGACCTTGACGCCAAAGTTCGCAACGACTTGAAGACGCAACGATTGTGTTCTCATTTATTAATGCTTCATACCCACACAAAAACCACACGTTTTTGTCATTAAATGATCTTGAACGGTTGTGTTGTCACCTGCTGACGATTCACGCCGGAAGTTGGCACTGATGGTCTTTGGCCAGAAATTTAAGGAATGTCACGGGGATCCTATAATACCCGTAACTGAATGAAACACGATTGTCCAAATATCTCTCCTAACTGTATATCTATTAGATCTCTCTGTAACGGGCGGTTATACCCGCTGGCTCGTCTAGGTATGATCAGAGATAAGATCTTATATAAAGTATATATTATTATAGTACGTTTAGTTCACTAGAAAACAACAAAAACACAATACACTTTGGAATCTGTATTAACTTACGCTGACAAATGTACTGCTGCAGTAGTTAATTAACAACAACAAATAATAACAACCCAAAACTGATCACTTAATTAGTTAATCTCTAGGTGTCTAGTTTACACAATATGCTAATCACTTCACCGTGACACAACACTCACACGTGTGATAATTGAGAAACGCTTCCAGGAGAACTTAATTAATAAAGGAATTACAACTCTATTCCTAACTGGTTAATTTTTAATTAACCCTTACTACTCGTTCAGTAACGTGTGATAATTGAGAAACGCTTCCAGGGGAACTTAATTAATAAAGGAATTACAACTCTATTCCTAACTGGTTAATTTTAATTAACTCTAACTACTCATTCAATAACTTGTAATACAGACTTAATACTGGTACCTATCACAATAAAGACAATAACCTACAGTTTACCTAGGTCCTCTAGGATGACTGGATAAGCTTTATATATATATATATATATATATATATATATATATATATATATATATATATATATATATATATATATATATATATATATCAGAACGGTGAGCCTACAGTATACTGCGTCAGATGACCGGCAGCACCGTCTAAATAATATTGGTATAATACAGTATTAAAATATTTAAAGTCACATCAATCACATCAAGGTTATACACAGAGCAGAAAATATATCATTACCAGTCCGGACGGACAGCGATCCCCGGGAGCCTTCCTTATGTTTCTCCCCGATATCTCTAAAACCCTATCTATTTTTTCAAAACTCTCACAGACAGCGAATATCGCCTGGGGGCACAACGCGGTACCTCACCTATCATCTGATATTTCCACCTCTCCCAGAGTCGGTATATTTTCTTAGATGACCAGATATTCTGTCGCCAGCCGCCAAAATCACGGTCGTCGAAACCGCACTCGCAGAGGTATTACGTAACTACTGGCCACATGGCCTCTGGACTAAGTGCATATTAGGATGCACGGTCGCACGAAGGTATTACGTAATAAAGTGCCCACCTGGGCTAAGTGCATTTGGAACTGCACACGGCCCTCTAAAACAATTAATATCGCCACAGGCGAAAAGAAATTAAGAGCATGATCTAGACTATATGATGGAGTTCTTTGACTCACATTTACACATCTGTCGAGAGTTGTACTAAAAGCTAATTATGTCACTCTTTTTATAGACTGGACTGTTTGAAACTACAGGGACATTTCATGACAAAATTAATAATATTAACATGGGCATAAATATAATGACATGGTATTTTCTTGAACAATGAAATAAGCTCAACGTTAATTAGCTACTAGCAAAAGGCGTAATTGACAAGAACATAGGGCAAAGAGACACATATTTTTCTGTGCGATGTGGCTTATAGAAACAGTTATATTTATTCGTAGTTTAGCTGGGGGTTTTGACGTTTCTATCAGATACATAAAATAATGTGATGACATTGGTGCGACTGACTGACAAGCCGTATAATCAAAATCAGTCGTCAAAGCATTTGGATTTTTGAAACAGCAATACTAAGTTGGTTTTGATAATTGTCTTCTTTAAGGATACGGCATACAGTTTGACTGGTTTTCAAAACACCAAACGTCTGGAAACAAAGAATGGATATCTGATATTCCTATATCCTGCATTTGATGGATAGATCTGAAAGAACTCGTGGAAATGAATCACGTTTCTACAAAATAGTACAAATAAATAAATGAAAGCAAAAAAAACCCATAAATCAACACCAACATCAACCACCAAATTACATCCCTGCAAGGACTCTTATAATCACAAGTTTTATCTACCGGCCTCGGTGACATAGTAGTTAAGACATCTAACTGGTGGGTATTGGGTTCACTCCCCGGTTCCGGCTCCCACCAACTGACGAGGTGAAAGACCACTACACCGACTTCTGTCTCTCGCGAACTAGTAACCACTAACCCACTGTTCCAGACAGACAGTCCAGATAACTGAGCTGTATGCCCAGTTGGATATAAGCACGAACAACTAAGCTGAAAGGAACTCGTTATCTAGCTGGGTTGTTTTTATTTCATCTCCATGTTTATTCAAGCACGCTTTCCAGGCAGGTTTCCTGGGCGCTGGCTTAACCACCAAGCCACCGAGGACGACTTTATAATAATACATGATTGTATGAAAGTTTAGAAAGTATGAAAGTTTGGATGTCAAACATTTTAGAGAGAAAACCAACTTCATGTTTCTATTAGTGGCATGGTATCTTCCATAGAGACCATCCTACAGAGAGGATGGCACATGCCACAGCCTCTTATATACCAGTCTTGGTGCACTGGCAAGGGCGAGACGTAGCCCAGTGGTAAAGCGTTCGCTTGATGCGCGGTCGGTTTGGGGTCGATCCCGCCATTGGGCCCATTGGGCTATTTCTCTCTCCAGCCAGTGCACCACGACTGGTACATCAACGGCCGTGGTATGTGTTATACTGTCTATGGGATGGTGCATATAAAAGATCCCTTGCTGCTAATCGAAAAGCGTAGCCTATGAAGTGGCGACAGCGGGTTTCCTCCCTCAATATCTGTGTGGTCCTTAACCATATGTCCGACGCCATATGACCGTAAATAAAATGTGTTGAGTGCGTCGTTAAATAAACCATTTCCTTCCTTCCTTCACTGGCTGGACCAAGAAATAGTCCAACGGGCCCACCGACTGGGATCGATTCTAGACCGGCAGTGCATCAGGCGAGCGGTTTACCACTGAACTACGTCCCACCCTGCGTAAGAAAAAGAGTCCTTGCAGTATGACAGTCTTTGCAGAGTTGTTGTTTGTTGGTTGGCGTTGATTGTGTTTGGTTTTGGTTTTTGTTGGGGGTCGGGGTGTAGGGTGGGGTGTTTGTTTCGTGTTGTTTTCTGTTGTTGTTTTTTTGTCCAGGATAGTGTAGTAATATTATTACACCGATGCCATTGAACCGCTAGAACTCACTCTGGTCAGAAGGGCGAGTGCTTGCAAATGAGAGGTGATAGAACACGATGGTACCACCAGTCAAACTGTCCGCGGGCACTCAGCTTCCTGGGCCCCGTTCCACGAAGCGATCTTAGCCCTAAGATTAACTTAAGTACATAGGGTAGCTATGCGCTTAAGGTAATCTTAGGGCTAAGATCGTTTCGTGGGACGGGGTCCTGGACAGTGGGTTAGTGTGTGGGTTTTTGTTTTGTTTTTTGTTAGTGGTTAATGGGAGATAAGTCGGTATATTAATCTGACACCTACCCACCGAGTCGTTGAACCCACTCTGGGTGGGAGCCGGTAAAGAGATGCCAACCCAGTACCTACACCACTGAGACCGTTTTGTAAAATAGTTGTCGTCACAAGCTGATGCAATTTCAGGTCAACAATTATTCTGACCAATCACGTGGAAGAGTACTCCAGGTCACACAAAATGATTGGTTGAAAAATATAAAAACCGGCTGTGATAGTTCGGATAAAGAAACACCAGTATACACATACTGTTTTAGGTCCAGTACTTACACGTGTGTGAGTTATAAACGATAAAAGTCTCACACAGTGGTACCGCGCTCAGGTCAACCGATTACCATGAACTGCGACAAACTGGTGGACGAACTCTTGAAGAAGAACCCCACCATATGGGTGTTCGGCTACGGGTCGCTGTTGTGGAAACCCAACTTCGAGCACAAGTCGAGAAGGGTGGATCACATCCGAGGGTTTGTTCGAAGATTTTGGCAGGGAAACACAACTTACAGAGGAACACCGAATGAGGTAATTATTTCACTGTTTGTTATTTTTTGTGTGACACACAAACACACACACACACACACACACACACAGAGAGAGAGAGAGAGAGAGAGAGAGAGAGAGAGAGAGAGAGAGAGAGAGAGAGAGAGAGAGGAGAGAGAGAGAGAGAGAGAGAGAGAGAGAGACACACGCACAGACACACACACATTCCCTTCCGTGTGTTATTTTAGACAAGGGTGAAAATCTCGCACCCGCCCCTAAATCCGACACTGCGGACACTGAAGATACCACACCACACCACACCACACCATACCATACCACACCACACACACACATACAAACACACACACACACAAATACACACGTACACACACACACATACACACGCTCTTACACAAACATACACACGTACACACACTCATACACACATACACACACATACAAACATACACAAATACACACGTACACACACACATACACACACACACACATACACATACACACGCATACACACACACAAACACACACACACCGCCCCTGACACAATATAATATTCTAATCCTATGCAAGTAATACCTGTTAACTTTGATGTATGACAATATAAAATATTATATTTATATTATGAAAATAAGAAAAGCCAAATTGAACAAAGATGTCATTAAAAATATTATATATGAAAAGTTGAATGTTGAAAAATTTAGATTTTATAAAAGTTGTAACTATAAAGAATTTGATGAGTATTGGTCACCTTGGTTCAGTGTTTTAGAAAAAGTAACAATTAATAGGAACATATTGTGATAAGAGCAGAGAAATGTAAGGTTGGTAATACAGTTTGTTACGTATGATGGACATATATAACTCGGGACTTGTCTAAAACCTGTTGTTCTTTTTCTACATCAGTCTTCTGTATGTGCGTGTGTGTATCTGTGTACATGAGAGAGTTAGTTTGTGTTGTTGCTTTGGTATAATGTTTTCTCTTTTTTATTTTGTGCAGTTATGTCTATACATGTGTGTAAGGTAATGTTTCAGGGCCCATCCCTGACATTGCCAAATTGTTTTTGCTGGGACAATAAACAATTTTTTTAAAAATTCAAAAATTCAAAAACAAAAAACACTTTGATGTATGTTTATACTTTACAATAAAACAAACGTCACATGTAGGCAAATACACGTTTATAGCTTCCCTATTTCTTTCCAGGTGCAGCAGGTTAAAATGAACAGGCATACTTTATGTACGTCTGTCACTGTGTCATGTTGAGGAAATGGTTTCAGTATTAAACGGGGTTTTGGGTGGGTTTTCTTTATCCTCTGTATAAAGATAAAAACAATTCTAGCTTGTGCCACTGTGACGGAACATGCTCTTATTTTAGTTTTTCGCCTGTGGCGATATTAATTGTTTTAGAGGGCCGTGTGCAGTCCCAATATGCACTTAGACTAGGTGGGCACTTTGTTACGTAATACCTCCGCGCGACCGTACCCTCTAATACACACCCAGACCAGATGTGGAGGCCATGTGGCCAGTAGTTACGTAATACCTCCGCGAGTTCTGTTTTACGACCTTGTTTTCCGAGCGGGTGGCGTCATCTAGTCTGACCATCTAACATAAAATGTCGTCTTGGTCGCTGTGGAAAAATCACATGATAGGGGGAGGACCGCGATGTGCCCCCAGGCGATATTCGGGATTTTGTAATAAATAGCTAGGATTTAGATTTATCGGTGAGAAACAAAAGGAAGGCTCCCAGGGAACGTTAGTCTGTTTGGACTTGGTAAATATATTTTTTTCTGCTCTGTTGTATAACCTTGAGGTGATTGATGTGACTTTAAATATTTTAATACTGTATTATACCAATATTATTTAGACAGTGTTTCCGGTAACTGACGAAGTAAATTGTAGGCTTCACTGTTCTAAAAAAATATAAAGCTTAGCTGGTCATCCTAGAGGACCTAGGTAAACTGTAGGCTATTGTCTGTATTGTGTTAGGTACCAGTATTAATTCTGTATTACAAGGTTACTGAATGAGTAATTAAGGGTTAATTAAAAATTAACCAGTTAGGAATAGAGTTGTAATTCCTTATTAATTAAGTTCCCCTGGCAGCGTTTTTCAATTATCACACGTGTGTGTGTTATATCACGGTGAAGTGATTAGAATATTATGTAAACTAGACACCTAGTGATTAACTAATTAAGTGATTAGTTCTGGGTTGTTATTATTATTGTTGTTGTTAATTAACTACTGCGGCAGTACATTTGCTAGCGTAGTATTAATACAGATTCCAAAGTGTATTGTGTTTTGTTGTGTTTTCTAGTGAACTAAACGTGCTATATCTATATACTTTATATAAGATCTTATCTCTGATATACCTAGAGCCGAGCCACTCGGGTATACACTGCCCGATACAGAGAGATCTAATAGATATACAGTTAGGAGAGATATTTGATAATCGTGTTTTATTCAGTTACGGGTATTATAGGATCCTATAATACCCGTAACTGAATAAAACACGATTATCCAAATATCTCTCCTAATTGTATATCTATTAGATCTCTCTGCATCGGGTAGGCTACTACCCAAGTGGCCCGACGCTAGGAGTAATCAGAGATAAGATCTGATATAAATATATCTATGTAGCACGTTTAGAATCACTTTGGAATCTGTATTAACTCTAACGCTGACAAATGTACTTGCCGCAGTAGTTAATTAACAACAACAATATAATAACAACCCAGAGCTAATCACTTAATTAGTTAATCACTAGGTGTCTAGTTTACACAATATTCTAATCACTTCACCGTGATAAAGACACACACGTGTGATAATTGAGAAACGCTGCCAGGGGAACTTAATTAATAAAGGAATTACAACTCTATTCCTAACTGGTTAATTTTTAATTAAAACTTAAATTTTCATTCAGTAACCTTGTAATACAGAATTAATACTCGTACATATCACAATAAAGACAATAACCTACAGTTTACCTAGGTCCTCTAGGATGACCGGCTAAGCTTTATCTTACCAAATACTCGTATAAAAATATTTAAAAAGTGACGCCTACAATTTACTTCGTCAGATTACCGGAGACACTGTCTAAAGAATATTGGTATAATACAGTATTAAAATATTTAAAGTCACATCAGTCACATCAAGGTTATACAACAGAGCAGAAATATATATTTACCAAGTCCGGTCTGAACTAATATATTTCGTTCAGTTGGACCACGTCCGTTCCCCTGGATACTTCCAATGTTTCTCCCCGATATATCTAAAATCCTATCTATTTATTCAAAAATCTCAGACTAGTCCGGAGTCAGCGAATATCGCCTGGGGGCACAACACGGTACCTCACCTATCATGTGATATTTCCACAACTCCCAGAGACGGTATATTTTCTTAGATGGCCAGACCGACCGTCGCCAGTTCGCTAGAAATACCCCGGTCGTAAACCGAACTACCGGAGGTATTACGTAACCACTGTGCCCACCTGGTCTAAGTGCATATTGGGACGCAGGACTACCACCGTCGCGCGGGGGTATTACGTAACCACTCTCCACATGGCCTCCACACCTGGTCTGGGTGTGTATTAGGATGCACGGTCGCGCGGAGGTATTACGTAACCAAGCTGTACTAGCCCCCAACACAATGGACATAGCCACAGGCGAAAAGATAAAAGCATGTTCCGTCACACACACCCACCTCAAAAAGGATGTTTCCTCTACTCTAGGAATAGGGAAATATACTACATTTAAACAAAACAAAATGTGCGTTAACCGACGCATCCGGGCATTTATAACACATAGTAATAAGGTGACTACCAGTAATCACACTGAGTCTCTGAGTCTCTGAGTCCCTGGTATACAATAAAATATATAAAAACAAAAACAGAAATCAAGAACGTCAACACATTATCACAACGTTCAACTTCGGGACAGGGCATCAGCGATTACATTGGATGTGCCCTTGATATGTTCAATGGTAATTGGGAATTCCTGCAGAAGAAGCTCCATCTCAAAACTCTGGTTGGTGGCTTTCATTCTGTGAATGAAAGTAAGCGGATTATAGTCAGTAAAGACAACCACTTGATGCAATGCCGATTTCGCGTAGATCTGAAAATGCTTCAGAGCTTGTACCATGGCCAAAGCTTCCTTCTCTATAGTGGAATAGTTCACCTGGTGTTTGTCAAACTTTTTGGAGAAGAAACTTACAGGATGGTCCAGTCCATTTTCATCTTCTTGGAACAGCACAGCTCCAGCTCCCACGTCACTGGCATCCACAGCCACCTTGAAAGGCATTCGGTAGTCTGGTGCTGCCATCACGGGAGACGAGGAGACCATCTGCTTAAGACGGTTGAATGACTTCTCGCATTCATCTGACCACTGGAACTTCGATTCCTTTTTTAGCAGCGATGTGATGGGGGCAGCTACCGTCGCAAATTTAGCACAGAAACGACGATAATAACCGGCCATACCAAGAAACCGGCGAACTTCACGACGGTTGGTCGGTGAAGGATACTGGCTGATACTTAGTGTCTTGGCCTGCAGTGGGGCGACGCAACCATGTCTGACAGTATGACCTAAGTAGGTCACTGAAACTTTCACGAATTCACATTTACCTAGGTTCACATTCAAGTTAGCTTTCTGTAGACGACTGAATATTTGTTGTAAACCGGTTAAATGTTCATCCCAAGTGTCGGTGGCTAACACCACATCGTCCAGATACACACTGACGTTTTCTAAGTCTGATAACACGTGGTTCATCATCCTTTGAAAGGCAGCAGGGGCAGTCTTCAGACCAAACGGCATCACTCGAAATTGGAAGAGGCCGTCAGGTGTGATGATCGCCAGAATGTCCTTAGCTTTCTTCGTTAACGGAATGGCATAAAAACCCTTCAATAGGTCCAATTTGGTGATGTATTGAGCATGTCCAACTCGGTCGATGCAATCGTCAAGGCGGGGTAGAGGGTAGGCATCTGCCTTGATGAGTTGATTCACGCGACGTAGGTCAGCACACACCCGGAAACTGTTATCTCCCTTTTGAATTAGTATAACAGGTGATGCCCACTGACTGTTTGATGGTTCCAGAATGTCGTGTTCCAACATGTAATCTATCTCCTTTTTCAGTGCCGCACGTTTTACAGGGTTTATCCGATAGGCATGCTGTCGAATCGGTGTAGCGTTGGGTTCCAAGCGCACATCCTGGATTAAGGTATTGGTAACCGTTGGAAAGTCCTGACAAATGGAAACATTGTCTTGTATCAACGTAGTCAACTTTGCTCGCTGGGGGCTGTCAAGGTGCTGTAGATAAGAACTCAAGTCTGCTAGAATCTGGCTGTTGGTTAATCTGATCTCTGCAGTCTTGACATCATCACAGGAAATTGAGTGACTCTCAATTTGGACAGGTAACACTGGAACTATCGGCAGTCTGTCAAAATAACCTTTTAGCAAATTGATGTGACAATACCTACTTTTCCTAACCCTATCAGGAGTGTTTATCACATACCCTGTCTCATTAACCCGTTTGTGCACAACATAGGGACCGAAATACCGGTTCTGTAATGAACCCCGTTTAATGGGAAGGTACAGCAGCACTTTATCCCATGGTTTAAATTCCCGACTCCTAGTCTTCCTATCAAACACTAATTTTATTTTGCTCTGAGCATAGCTCAGATGCGTCCTAGCTAGTTCGGTTGCCTGCCACAACCTAACTCTAACTCTCCCTACATAAATCAGCAGGTTTTCGGCATTATCCTTGTCTAACCAACTATCTTTTACTAATTTGAGAGGGCCTCGGGCTGAATGCCCATAGACCAACTCAAATGGGGTGAATCCTAAAGATTCTTGCTTCGCATCCCGTGCTGTGAACAACACGAAAGGGATTGACTGGTCCCAGTCAGTACCATTGTCGAAACAATGGCAGCGAAGCATACTTTTCATGCTCTGGTGGAAACGTTCTATTGCGCCCTGGCTCTCAGGGTGGAATGCAGCAGAACGAATCTGTCGTATACCTAACATAGACAGTACTTGCTGGATCAACTTGCTCAGTAAGTTCGTACCCCGGTCGCTTTGAATTTCGCCTGGTAAACCTGTATACGTGAAGTATTTAAGCAGCGCACTAGCTACAACAGATGCAGTAACATTCCTTAAGGGAATCGCCTCTGGAAAACGCGTAGTTAAGCACATAATTGTTAATAAGAATTGGTTGCCTGAACGCGTTTTCGGTAATAGCCCCACGACATTTATCAATACTTTTGAAAAGGCTTCCCCAACTATGGCAACCTTCTGCAGGGGGTAGGGAGGAATTAGCTGATTTGGTTTCCCCACAACCTGACACACATGACATGATATACAATGCTTACTGACATCTGCAAACATTTCCTTCCAATAAAACTCTGAGGCAAGTTTACTACGAGTCTTATTCCGCCCTAAGTGGCCAGCAAACACGTCCTCATGTGCTAACAATAACAATGACGGACGGTACTTAGAGGGCACCACAATTCTACATCTTGTCACACATTCCTCACTATCAGGCACAACCTTCTCCACACTCTTATTCATTAATACTCCCTTGTCTATATAATAACCTGACATCTGATCCTCCATCTCACCCTCAGTTAACAATGTAGTGCGAGCTGCCAACAAATTTGGGTCAGCCCCTTGCTCTAGGATTAACTCTTGTCTATTACAAGGTAAGTCCCCTCTATCAAACACAACTGGTTCATATACCCTCTGCGGGAGGTCAACAGGTTCCACCACATTTAGTTCCTCAGTTGACTTATCTACCATTTTACTGATAACCTCATCCACTCCAATTTCATGGCTCACACACGTATCAGACAAATCACAATTATCCTCTGGGTCTCGTGCTACCCTTCTGGCCATAGCCCTAGTCATTACACACGCAGGATATCTAATCTCATCAACCTCACACTCTTCTATTGGTAAAGGGCTGTCTTCAATTAACAATTTGTCACCTTGCGGCTGGCAACACTGACTAGTCAAATCGTTACCCAACAAAACTCCTATGTTTTCAAAAGGCAAGTCCTTCACAACACCCATAATGACTGGTCCCGTCACAAACTTCGAACACAAGAAAACGTTATGTAACCGGACAACCATATTTTCCCCAGTAACTGAGGTTAAGGCCAAACTACGTCCTGTATCTGAATTCTCAATACCAGCAAAACAATCTGACGCTATAAGAGACTGGCTACACCCTGTATCACGATAGACTGATATTGCCTTAGGACTCAACTCTTGTTTTACATCACAAACCATACCAGTGGACACATACGGGTTTACCTTCTCTGCCATGGGACTAACCATTAACTCTCTCGCTAACGGAGCTGACCTCACTAAACCGACCACTTGTGCATTATCGCGTTTCCTTTTAAAACAGTCCCCGACAAGATGGTTATCCTTTTTACAGTAATTGCAATGTGCACAAAAAGTTCGTGCATTGGCTGATAATGCAGGTTTATCCTTACTTTGCCCACCAGGTGCATTCCTTGCCTGACTAGCTGACTAACTAGATTACTCTCCCCGATAGTTACTTTCCCGGGGAAAACCTGGCTGAAATTTCTTCTTATCACCCTGTTGTATATAGCTACCCTGTACTGCCTGAGCTTTGTGTATTAACACGTAATCATCTGCCACTATGCCTGCCTCCTCTATTTTTTTGATATCACGATCCTCTAAATGAATACGTAAGCTAACTGGTAATCCATTTTTAATGTTCTGTAAGATCAACAATTCCTGTAACTCGGTATATGACCCTACCTGATGAGAAACCACCCATTTATCAAACATCCCTGCTTTCTTAGCCACGAACTCACTATAAGACTGACCCTGCATTTTTTTCAACTCGCTATGCCGTAAGCGATAATCCTCAGGTCGTAACTCATAAGCCCTCAACACTGCAGACTTAACTAGGTCGTACTGACTTGCTCGCCCATCACTCATTGAATTATAAGCTACGCTAGCCTTCCCCTTAAACTTAGACACGGCTAACAATGTCCACTTAGACTGCGGCCAATTTAGCTGCTTAGCGGCCCATTCAAAAAGTTGGAAGAACATATCTACCTCCTGGTCGTCAAATACAGGCACCGATCTATAAGCCTCCGACATGTTAAACCCATTTCCTGCCTCCCGTCTAACTACTTCAGTATTCAACTTTAACTCATGTTCCACTTTTAATTTTGCTAACTGGAATTCTCTATCCCTATCTCTCTTTTTTCTACCTCTATCTTCTTTTTCTCTATCTCTCTCTTTCTCTCTCTACTCTACCGCTTTCTTCTCTTTCTCTATCCCTCTCTTCTCTTTCTCTATCCCTCTCTCTATCTCTCTCTCTCTCTCTCTCTTCTCTATCTAATGCACGTTCTTCTCTTTCGTACTCAAGCTTTTTAAAAGCTAACTGTTGTTCCATACTCAACTCATTGATCGCTATCTCTGGAACAATCTCACTGTCTTCCATAACAGAGCTATCACCAAAAACTTCCTGGATAATAATTGTCCTTATATCTCCAAATGTTTTAGCTGATGTTAAATCAATTTCTCGCTCACTCGCGATTTCAACTAATTCGGCCTTACGCGCCCGCTTTATCTCCACTACACTGAGCGTATCCAGCAAATTCTTATCCATGTTTAGATATGACGCACTTATTATTATTTCTAGTGAACAACGTTGCTACTTCTAGTGAATTTGTAAAAAAAAATTATAAAGCCCCCATTTACAAACCATACTTTTCAAATATGCATGTCCCGTTTCAGATCCGGGACGAGCACCCCAATTTTTATTCCTTTCACGGGGATCCTATAATACCCGTAACTGAATAAAACACGATTATCCAAATATCTCTCCTAACTGTATATCTATTAGATCTCTCTGTATCGGGCAGGCTACTACCCGAGTGGCCCGGCTCTAGGAGTAATCAGAGATAAGATCTGATATAAATATATCTATGTAGCACGTTTAGTTCACTAGAAAACTCAACAAAACACAATACACTTTGGAATCTGTATTAACTTGCCGCAGTAGTTAATTAACAACAACAATATAATAACAACCCAGAGCTAATCACTTAATTAGTTAATCACTAGGTGTCTAGTTTACACAATATTCTAATCACTTCACCGTGATACAACACACACACACGTGATAATTGAGAAACGCTGCCAGGGGAACTTAATTAATAAAGGAATTACAACTCTATTCCTAACTGGTTAATTTTTAATTAACCCTTAAATTCTCATTCAGTAACCTTGTAATACAGAATTAATACTGGTACATATCACAATAAAGACAATAACCTACAGTTTACCTAGGTCCTCTAGGATGACCGGCTAAGCTTTATCTTACCAAATACTCGTATAAAAATATTAGAACAGTGAAGCCTACAATTTACTTCGTCAGATTACCGGAGACACTGTCTAAAGAATATTGGTATAATACAGTATTAAAATATTTAAAGTCACATCAATCACATCAAGGTTATACAACAGAGCAGAAATATATATTTACCAAGTTCGGTCTGAAATAATATATTTCGTTCAGTTGGACCACGTCCGTTCCCCTGGATACTTCCAATGTTTCTCCCCGATATATCTAAAATCCTATCTATTTATTCAAAAATCTCAGACTAGTCCGGAGACTGGGGGCACAACGCGGTACCTCACCTATCATGTGATATTTCCACAACTCCCAGAGACGGTATATTTTCTTGGATGGCCAGACCGGCCGTCGCCAGTTCGCTAAAAATACCCCGGT
The DNA here is from genome assembly GCF_016097555.1 of Gigantopelta aegis. NCBI lineage: Eukaryota > Metazoa > Mollusca > Gastropoda > Neomphalida > Peltospiridae > Gigantopelta > Gigantopelta aegis. Next base: position 63,889,516 of record NC_054702.1, read on the forward strand.
CGTAAACCGAACTATCGGAGGTATTACGTAACCACTGTGCCCAACTGGTCTAAGTGCATATTGGGCGCAGGACTACCACCGTCGCGCGGGGGTATTACGTAACCACTCTCCACATGGCCTCCACACCTGGTCTGGGTGTGTATTAGGATGCACGGTCGCGCGGAGGTATTACGTAACCAAGCTGCACTAGCCCCCAACACAATGGACATAGCCACAGGCGAAAAGATAAGAGCATGTTCCATCACACACATATTAAAATGTGTGCCCTCCCCTAGTAGAAATTACCCCCACCCCCACCATTTCAAATATCTTTACTACAGGCCTGTTGTAACTTCAGTTCTGTTTAATGTGCAACATAAAGAGCTTATTCGGAAATTAGGCATCCCTCCAAATATGTAACGAGAAATCTTTGCACCCTTTTAGTAAAGCGCCCTCCAAACTCCTATAGCGATATGTGCCGCTCTGTATTCGATTAGGTAGGACTTTCCTTTGGCACTGTCACGTATAAAAAACATTATAAATACTTATCATAGAGTTAGGGTTAGGGTTAGGATTAGTGACAGTGCCACAGGAAGGTCCTTTCTTCGATTATAATATAAATTGTCTTATTCTTACAGACAGATTAAACGGGTGTCCATACTCAGGCCCGTACGCAGGATTTTTAATGGGTGGGTGCGAATTGCTCGTGATGGGACCAACAACGGCCGTGGGCTAAGACTCAACATAAAAATAACCCCTCAAAACAACAACGATTACGTAACGTTATTTAAATTTAATAGAGAAAATGGACCTTTAGTAATTTGGGGGGTGCGCACACTCGTCACGCATCCCCCCCCCCCCCCCCCCCCCCCCCCCCCCCCTGCGTACGGGCCTGATACTGGGTTATTGACGTTCGATAAATGTGAGAAAATTGTTTATATCACGTTCAGTGTAACAGCTGCCCGGTACGCACGCCTAATATATTCACGTGTCATTTAAGAATTGAATGTGAATTTTTTTTAGTTTCATGCTAGTATGAAACGCAAAACCGCTTTACACACTGTATGAATGGCGTAGCGCGTTAGCGCGAAGCCATTCATAATAAAGTGTGTAAAGCGGTTTCACATTCAATTCTTATAATTCCAAACACATAACCATGTCATTAATGTAACGCTTTTTGAAATAAAAAGTGAACTCTATTTTCCAAATATTTACTATTTTATTAACACGAAATTCATACTCAACATTAGCTTTGAAACCCTGTGGTGGTTCGGCTTTTCCCGTCAATAGCCGAATGAGAGAATGACAATGTTACAATCATTAACACAATTCATATTAATTTTTTGCATTAAATGTCAATACCAACTAGAAACATTTTAAATTAACTATAAACATATAACGTAAGTAATTTCAATAACTTTTAACCTGTCTGAAGGGACCTATTTTGTATGGTATAATTTATATGTGAAGCGGTTGGTGTATGAATATTTAACTACGAACTGTGTATGGGCGCCATTTTTTTTATTACTGTCCAGATTTACCAATTACGACTTTGAAATTACAGTTATCAAATTTTGAGTGCGTGAAAATTCCATGTGTTGATAGGCTGGACATGGAGAAAGTGGTTTCAAAGTTTCCGGAAATAGATAAAACAGGTGTGTCGCGAGTTTCTGTGTTTACTGGCCTTGTAATTGTGGAAGTGGCGACAACACAGGATGCTTTTGGCGTGTGTGTGACTTCAAGTGGTGCGACACAAGTATTCGTGAGATTTGACAGTGCCATGCTCATGTTTCGTTTTTGAAAAGTGGAACATTCTCTGTTGTAGCTTCGAATTGAAGCTTCGTTCCTGTGACCCGACATGTACATGATATGCCTAGTTTCAAAACCCGAGTCGTTTAAAGATTGGATCGCAGTGGCGCGCAAACTATGTGCTGTGTACGTCATACTACAATGCGCGTTACTGCTAATGGTTGGCATGAACTGACTGAATTTTGTTTTTGAAATCGCTTTTGTAAAATACCAAATTCCATTGGAATTATACACTTTTTTGGATCGGCAAAATAGATTTTTAGCTGTGGGATCACAGTGAGACAGATATTGTTTCACGGAATTTACCGGACATGTTTGCGTATCAGGCTTGCTATATAAACGTTTATCATTTGGACCGTCGTGATCATGGATGCCACCCTGTTTGTTTTTCTGTTTTGTTTCGTGACTTAAAGTAATGTACTTTAGGCCCTCGTCATCTTTTAAAAACAACAGAGATTCTTTAGACAGCTGGGTGTGGAATTCCAAACCGCGTGTGACGAAGTGAATTGATATCAAGTACCACACGCGGAATTGCAATATTTCTGGTGTTTCGTCACTCCAAAGGTAATTGTTGATTTTATTTAAGTCGGAACTACCCAATTATTGGTTTATGTTTCGTTGCACGCGATGTTCCGGATTCCATCATGACTTTCAGTTTACCGTTCAGTAAATCATTTGCTTTTTTAAACTCTTATCTTTCACAATATCTATGTTCCTATCACTGTCATGCAAATGCCTGTTTAGAGCCCCTCTAATGTTTATTAAAGTGTTTTTATGGTATTCCCCGACTTGTTTCTCGGGCAGCCTCCTTTTTCTCCCTTCGGTCACCAGTGGTGCTGTTGACGCGTAAAACGACCTCAGTAACAATGCCAGTTTTGTCGCCTCTACCGTTGTGAAATCTGGACAGGGGATGCCACTCTCGACACACCATGCTGAAAAACAAGTACGGATGTATATAGAAAATTCTTCAGTTTAGCGGGAAACGGGGTGGGTCCGGAGTTAGTGCCAAGACATGTAAATATGTTACATTTTTAGTTATTTATAATTTAAAAAAAAAGTATTGTTGAAAATGTTTAGTCAGTGATTTCATTTTGTTTTAAATGCATAACCTACTCTTCTCACGACATCGCAGGCTGCACGATATCACATTTGCGTAAACAAATAAATGGATTTATAATTATTGAAAAAAAGAAAAAAAAGTTGTCTTTTTAGGTTCATTAAAAAAATAATTACCTTCAAAAACATTCATGCCCCATTTTGTGTTTCTTTTAGTAGATGCTGATTGCCGTTTTTCTTCAATTGCTTTCATTTCCATTTCTGTAACTTTCCCAACGACACTTTTCTTCTGATTGCACTACTAAATTCTGCTGCTCCATTGTTTCTGCCACTTGTGATAAAAGTTTATCTAATTCCTCATCAGACTCCATTTTATTTGCTTCAAACAAAGATGAAAACGACGTGTTTAAATTAAAATCTCCACAAAATTGTATAGGAACATCTGACATGTTACGATGTCTAACGCTGACACTTGGAAGTTTGACAGCAGACGATTACTGTATTGATGTCTAAAAATAGAATCTCAAGGAAATTCCCCGGGGATTCCTTTGTTGACATAATTCATAAAGTAGTTTCGGCTATAAGCCAAAAATAGCGCTAAACCGAGATTCATGGTGCTGGCCTCAGATTACAGTTATCTTCCCATTTGGTTGTCGAAAATCCGGAAGTTTCACCGCGCAAGTAGTCTGCTGTTTGACTGTGATTATTTCATGGCAGACAGCTATGAAGTGGCAACTGTTCGACTGAAGTGACAGGGGATAGCATGTAGTTTGTAAACATGTGTAACTTGCTGACATTGAAGACTTGTTTGTGGTAATTCCGGCCCATGCAAAAGTAGTGCTTTTTGTGTAAAATGGGTGTACTCCGGTCTGGTTTAGAGGGTGTGTCTGTTTAAACCAATATGCTGGGAGAAAGAGCCGGACAACAGGGGTTGTCCTTTTCAGGGTATGTGTCCCCCATGCAGGCAAAGGTACATACAAAACCTCACGGGCCTGCTGATATTAATAAAAATGTTATAGCCACTAAGGCTATATAGAAACATATAGCGAAATTAATTGTGGTCTGAGGCCTGCTATGAATGTCAGTTTTTATCATCACGTGATACGAATTTGACCAATCTAAGGCTTTAGAACAAAGGCATTTTTAGAGATTGGAATTATTGTAGTATAGCGTGTGTGGTATGCGTGTTGTTTTGTCCTGTGACACAAAGCTTTCATCTTCCTGTATTGCTGTGTGACGTTCATTTTCCACTTCTACAGTCGTTAAAGAGCACTGAATAAACACGTGTGATGTACTAAATTAATTAAAGGGACATACCCTAGTTTTTAAACTCTAAGGCATGTTTTTGACTATTAGAGCCGTTTTTGATAACTGACATCATACTTTACTTAGATTTTTTTTTTTTTAGATTATCCATTTCCGTACATTACAAGTGTTTTTGGTCATCCTGGTGTTTTTAATATCACAAAATGCATTTCTCATATTGTAAAAGTGTGTTACAGGTTTGTAGATTAACTAAACTTGGTGTTAATTTTCACGGGTTGAAACTAGGGTGTGTCCCTTTAAACGAATGTCAGCGAAACGTTGTATTCCCAATGCAAAACAGTGACGTGCTCGCGCACACGCACACACAAACGCAAACACACACATACATATACACACCCCATTCCACCACTCCCAAAAACATACTTATAATTGGCATCAAATTACGTAATGAAATAACCGCATGTGTTTGTGTTTTGCAGCCTGGACGCGTGGCAAACCTTGTGGAGTCAGAAGGGGTATGTTTTAAAATATAAATACCAACTTTTATTGTTACTGTGTTCTGTTCAAACCTGCATGCATATACGTTTTTAGGTTCACCATTTACATAGTGTTCGGGGCATCTATTCTAATACCTGACCACGCCGTTGCTATGTCACATAGAGCAGCTCATGCTCCCGACAGGTACACACAGACACACACACACACGCACGCGCGCACACACACACACAAACAACACACACACACACACGTATATGTACACACGCGCACACACACACACATCCACACACACATCCATCCACACGCACACGTACACGAACACACACACACGTACACACACACAACATAACCCATGAGCTACAGAGGGGGACTTGCGCCTTTTCGAAGCTTCTTCATCTTTTCTATGATCCAAAGATGGAAAACTTGCGCCTTCTCCAACACTCATCTCCAACCCCGACCCCGACCCCGACTTCGCCATGATCCGAAGAGGAAAAACTCCCCTTCGCTTCGTCCCATAAGAATACTGTACACTGAAACAAAATTGCCTTTCTCCTCTTCTAAGTGGATTATGGGTTCGTCCTACACAAATGTTCACCAAAAAAGATAAGCTCTTATGTTATTCATATATACCGTACATAATATATTGACATAATTATATACCACCAGTTTCTCTTTTTCATTGCTGTCGGACTGACAATAAATATCAGACCTAGACATTTGTCTTGACAAACTAACACAACAGATTTATAATCATAAATGTTTTTTGACATGATAAGAAATGTAATTGTGTATTATTCATTACAGGGCATTGTGTGGGGAGTCGCCTTTCAAGTAACTGGGAAGGAACAAGTAACCAGAGCTCTAGACCACCTCACTAACCGGGAATGCACGAATGGCGGCTACACGAGCCTCGTGACGACATTCTACCCCCGGGACAAGAACAATTGTGTTCCCGTCCTGGTGTTCACGGCCACTGAAGACAACCCGTGTTACCTTGGAGACGCCGATCTGCCTCAGATGTCCAAGCAGATCGTCACCGCCAAAGGGCACGCCGGCAGCAACGTGGAGTACGTCACTAAAATTGCCGATTACGTCCGAAAGCACATTCCGGAAGACAACGACGAGCATCTGTTTGACCTTGATAAAAGAGTCCGTGAGGATCTGAAGACCTTGAACGCTTGTGTTGTCACCTACTGGTGATTCACGCCGGAAATCGGCACGGATGGTTTTTGGACAGAAATTTTAGGAATATGGCCATCCCATTCAATTAAATCTTCAACTTATAGTAGATTTGCGATGCATATCAGTTAATTTTTTCATTGCTGAAGACTACTGGCGCACTAGCGACCATGTCATCATGATCTAGACTATGTGATGGAGCTGTTTGACTCAAATTTACACATTTGTCGAGAGTTGTAATAAAAGCTAATTATGTCACTCTTGCTATAGACTGGACTGTTTGAAAATACGGGGACATTTCATGACAAAATTAATAATATTAACATGGGCATAAATGTAATGACATGGTATTTTCTTGAACAATGAAATAAGCTCAACGTTAATTAGCTACTAGCAAAAGGCGTAATTGACAAGAACATAGGGAAAAGAGACACATATTTTTCTGTGCGATGTGGCTGATAGAAAATTATTTTTATTCGTAGTTTAGCTTGGGGTTTTGACGTTTCTATCATATACATAAAATAATGTGATGACATTAATGCGACTGTCGTCAAAGCATTTGGATTTTTAAAACAGCAATACTAAGTTGGTTTTGATAATTGTCTTCTTTAAGGATACAGTTTGACTGGTTTTCAAAACACCGAGCGTCTGGAAACAAAGAATGGATATCTGATATTTCTATATCCTGCATTTGATGGATAGATCTGAAAGAAATCGTGGAAATGAATCACTTTTCTACAAAATAGTACAAATAAATAAATGAAAGCAAAAAAAAAAAAAAAAAAAAAAAATCAACACCAACCACCAAATTACAACCCTGCAAGGACTCTTATAATCACAAGTTGTTATCTACCGGCCTCGGTGACATAGTAGTTAAGACATGTAACTGGTGGGTATTGGGTTCACTCCCCGGTTCCGGCTCCCACCAACTGACGAGGTGAAAGACCACTACACCGACTTCTGTCTCTCGCGAACTAGTAACCACTAACCCACTGTCCCAGACAGTCAGTCCAGATAACTGAGCTGTATGCCCAGTTGGATATAAGCATGAAAAACTAAGCTGAAAGGAACTCGTTATCTAGCTGGGTTTTTTTTTATTTCATTTCCATGTTTATTCAAGCACGCTTTCCAGGCAGGTTTCCTGGGCGCTGGCTTAACCACCAAGCCACTGAGGATGGTAGATAACGTCTTTATAATAATACATGATTGTATGAAAGTTTAGACAGTATGAAAGTTTGGATGTCAAACATTTTAGAGGGAAAACCAACTTCATGTTTCTATTGGTGGCATGGTATCTTCCATAGAGACCATCCTACAGAGATGATAGCACATACCACAACCTTTTATATACCAGTCTTGGTGCACTGGCAAGAGCGAGACGTAGCCCAGTGGTAAAGCGTTCGCTTGATGCGCGGTCAGTTTGGGGTCGATCCCGCCATTGGGCCCATTGGGCTATTTCTCGCTCTAGCCAGTGCACCACGACTGGTACATCAAAGGCCGTGGTATGTGTTATCCTGTCTATGGGATGGTGCATATAAAAGATCCCTTGCTGCTAATCGAAAAGAGTAGCCCATGAAGTGGCGACAGCGGGTTTCCTGCCTCAATATCTGTGTGGTCCTTAACCATATGTCCGACGCCATATGACCGTAAATAAAATGTGTTGAGTGCGTTGTTAAATAAACCATTTTCTTCCTTCCTTGGTGCACTGGCTGGACCGAGAAATAGTCCAACGGGCCCACCGACTGGGATCGATTCTAGACCGGCAGCGCATCAGGCGAGCGGTTTACCACTGAACTACGTCCCACTCTGCGTAAGAAAATGTCCTTGCAGTATGACAGTCTTTGCAGAGTTGTTGTTTGTTGGTTGGTTTTGTTTTTGTTGGGGGTTGGGGTGTAGGGTGGGATGTTTGTTTCGTGTTGTTTTCTGTTGTTGTTTTTTTGTCCAGGATAGTGTAGTAATATTATTACACCGACGCCATTGAACCGCTAGAACTCACTCTGGTCAGAAGGGCGAGTGCTTGTAAATGAGAGGTGATAGAACACGATGGTACCACCAGTCAAACTGTCCGCGGGCACTCAGCTTCCTGGGCCCCGTTCCACGAAGCCATCTTAGCCCTAAGATTAACTTAAGTACATAGGGTAGCTATGCGCTTACGGTAATCTTAGGGTTAAGATCGTTTCGTGGAACGGGCCCTGAACACCACTGGTTCGTGAATAGTTAATTTTCATTTAAACTTAGCTTCGTCCTTATGTCCTTTTAAGCACGCTGTCCTGGGCACATACCTCAGCTATCCGTGCATAGGGTACCTTATGCGCTTACGGTAATCTTAGGGCTAAGATCGTTTCGTGGGACGGGGTCCTGGACAGTGGGTTAGTGTGTGGGTTTTTGTTTTGTTTTTTGTTAGTGGTTAATGGGAGATAAGTCGGTATATTAGTCTTACACCTACCCACCGAGTCGTTGAACCCACTCTGGGTGGGAGCCGGTAAAGAGATGCCAACCCAGTACCTACACCACAGACCGGTTTGTAAAATAGTTGTCGTCACAAGCTGATGCAATTTCAGGTCAACAATTATTCTGACCAATCACGCGGAAGAGTACTCCAGTTCACACAAAATGATTGGTTGAAAGATATAAAAACCGGCTGTGACAGCTCGGATAAACAAACACCAGTATACACATACTGTTTTAGGTCCAGTACTTACACGTGTGTGAGTTATAAACGATAAAAGTCTCACACAGTGGTACCGCGCTCAGGTCAACCGATTACCATGAACTGCGACAAACTGGTGGACGAACTCTTGAAGAAGAACCCTACCATATGGGTGTTCGGCTACGGGTCGCTGTTGTGGAAACCCAACTTCGAGCACAAGTCGAGAAGGGTGGGTCACATCCGAGGGTTTGTTCGAAGATTTTGGCAGGGAAACACAACTTACAGAGGAACACCGAATGAGGTAATTATTTCACTGTGTTATTTTTTGTGTGACACACACACAGACAGAAAGAAAGAAAGAAAGAAAGAAATGTTTTATTTAACGACGCACTCAACACATTTTATTTACGGTTATATGGCGTCAGACATATGGTTAAGGACCACACAGATTTTGAGAGGAAACCCGCTGTCGCCACTACATGGGCTACTCTTCCGATTAGCAGCAAGGGATCTTTTATTTGCGCTTCCCACAGGCAGGATAGCACAAACCATGGCCTTTGTTGAACCAGTTATGGATCACTGGTCGGTGCAAGTGGTTTACACCTACCCATTGAGCCTTGCGGAGCACACACTCAGGGTTTGGAGTCGGTATCTGGATTAAAAATCCCATGCCTCGACTGGGATCCGAACCCAGTACCTACCAGCCTGTAGACCGATGGCCTGCCACGACGCCACCGAGGCCGGTACACAGAGAGAGAGAGAGAGAGAGAGAGAGAGATATATACACACAGACACACACGCACGCACACAGACACACACACACACACACACACACACATTCCATTCCGTGTGTTATTTTAGACAAGGGTGGAAATCTCGCACCCGCCTCTAAATCCGACACTGGGGACTGCTGTATGTACGTACTGAAGATACCACACCACACCACACCACACCACACCACACCACACCATACCACACCACACCATACCACACACACACACACACACACACACACACACACATACAAACACACAAATACACACGTACACACACATACACACGCTCGTACACACACTCATACATACACAAACATACACAAATACACACGTACACACACATACACATACACACGCACACGCACACACAAACACAAACACACACACCGCCCCTGACACAATATAATATTCTAATCCTATGCAAGTAATACCTGTTAACTTTGATGTATGACAATATAAAATATTATATTTATATTATGAAAATAAGAAAAGCCAAATTAAACAAAGATGCCATTAAAAATATTATATATGAAAAGCTGAATGTTGAAAAATTTAGATTTTATAAAAGTTGTAACTAAAGAATTTGATGAGTATTGGTCACCTTGGTTCAGTGTTTTAGAAACAAGTAACAATTAATAGGAACATATTGTGATAAGAGCAGAGAAATGTAAGGTTGGTAATACAGTTTGTTACGTATGATGGACATATATAACTCGGGACTTGTCTAAAACCTGTTGTTCTTTTTCTACATCAGTCTTCTGTATGTGTGTGTGTGCGTGTGTATGTGTGTATCTGTGTACATGAGATAGTTAGTTTGTGGGGGGGGGGGGGGTTGTTGCTTTGGTATAATGTTTTCTCGTTTTTATTTTGTGCAGTTATGTCTATTCATGTGTGTAAGGTAATGTATCAGGGCCCCATCCCTGACATTGCCAAATTGTTTTTGCTGGGACAATAAATAATTTAAAAAAAAAAAAAAAAAAACTTTGATGTATGTTTATACTTTACAATAAAACAAACGTCACATGTAGGCCTATACGTTTATAGCTTCCCTATTTCCTTCCAGGTGCAGCAGGTTAAAATGAACAGGCATACTTTATGTACGTCTGTCACTGTGTCATGTTGAGGAAATGGTTTCAGTATTAAACTGGGTTTTGGGTGGGTTTTCTTTATCCTGTATAAAGATAAAAACAAATCTAGCTTGTGCCACACATTAAAATGTGTGCCCTCCCCTACTAGAAATTACCCCCACCCCCGCCATTTCAAATATCGTTACTACAGGCCTGTTGTAACTTCAGTTCTGTTTAATGCAACATAAAGAGCTTATTCGGAAATTAGGCATCCCTCCAAATATGTAACGAGAAATCTTTCCACCTTTTTAGTAAAGCGCCCTCCAAACTCCTATAGCGATATGTGCCGCTCTATATTCGATTAGGTAGGACTTTCCTTTGGCACTGTCATGTATAAAAAAAAAAAACATTATAAATACTTACAATAAATAGAGTTAGGTTAGGGTTAGGATTAGGATTAGTGACAGTGCCACAGGAAAGTCCTTCCTTCGATTATAATATAAAATGTCTTGTTTTTACAGACAGATTAAACGGGTGTCAATACTGGGTTATTGACGTTCGATAAATATGTGAGAAAATTGTTTATATCACGTTCAGTGTAACAGCTGCCCGGTACGCACGCCTAATATATTCACGTGTCATTGTAGTATAGCTTGTGTGTGGTATGCGTGTTGGTGTTTTGTCCTGTGACACAAAGCTTTCATCTAACTGTATTGCTGTGTGACGTTCATTTTCCACTTGTACAGTCGTTAAAGAGCACTGAATAAACACGTGTGATGTACTAAATTAATTAAAGGGACATACCCTAGTTTTTAAACACTAAGGCATGTTTTTGACTATTAGAGCCGTTTTTTTGTAACTGAAATCATACTTTACTTAGATTTTA